>NC_133662.1:163563382-163798382 GCF_037893015.1 Macrotis lagotis | reverse complement strand
TTGAAACTTTTTTTTGACATTTGTCACATTCTACCTTGAACTTAATTGTATTCTGTCTTGTTTTTTTCTTTAAACTATTAAGCTTATTGAGGGTAGGGATTGTTTTAAGATGAGTTTGAGAACCACAAGGCTCCTGGCAGTCCTTTTTACTCTTTTTTGTTATCCCAGGGCTTAGCACAGTGCTCCATAAGTGCTTGCTATATGTTGTTGAATTGAATTTTCTTGACTTAGTTCAATATTTTAGTGCACCTACCATATATGAGGTGCTTCAGAGTATCCTGGCAAGAGCACATTCCTGCATCCAAATTGGAGGGCCTTATATTTCAGAAAGCTTCCCATCAAATGGAGACATATTAAGACTAATATCTATTTGCTCACTACTGTAGGGCTCAACAACAGACTGGAGATTCAATAAGGGAAGTTATAGAGCAGTTTTAGGAAGTCAGGGCTTCCTTCCTTTCCCATGGATTTTTAGGTGACCTTAGCAAATGACTACTTAAACTCCAATCTTTTGATTTCTCCATTTGCAAATTCAATTCAACTCAACTAGATTTTTTTTAAAAAAGCATTTCCTAAGTTCTAGACACAGTACTAAGCACTAAGTATAAAAAGAAAAGGAAAAAAAAGTAGTCTTTGATCTCATAGATTTTACATTTTAATCATGGAAATAGTATATCAATATTTAGGTACATACTATATATACAAATATATATATATATATATATATATATAATATAGAAAGCTAATCTGAAAGGGGAAGAAGACAGCAGTCAGGGAGAACAGGAAAGTATTAAGGTTAACATGCAAATGACTGTGAACATATAAGATATATATAGATATATATATATATATCATATTAGTAATTGTAGAGAGAAAGAGGGATGAAAAGGAAGAGACAAAAAACACTAGGATAGGCTTCCTGTAGAAAGTGAGTTTTTATTTGTGTCTTGAAAGAAGCCAGAGAAATCAAAAGGCAGTGGTGAGAAGGCATACATTCTAGACTTTGATGATGATATTTGTCCTTCATTTTCTTTTTTTCTTTTTTTTGCAAGGTAATGGGGTTAAGTGGCTTGTCCAAGGCCACACAGCTAGGTAATTATTAAGTGTCTGAGGCCAGATTGGAACCCAGGTACTCCTGACTCCAGGGCCAGTGCTCTATCCATTGTGCCACCTAGCCACCTCTGTCTTTCATTTTCAAAGATCATGACATCAGGGGAGGTGATGCCATGACATGCATGTGAATTGGACTTGAGTAAGCGGGTGCTGTGCTAAGTCAACCAGCTTCATTTTCTCCTTTGGAGTCATCTGGACTGGTGCTCAGATATAAATCAAGACCAATGGAGATGGCTCTGGATGCAAGGCAATCAGGGTTAAATGATTTGCTGAAGGTCATACAGCTAGTAAGTGTCAAGTATCTTGAGATCAGATTTAAATTCAGGCTCTCCTGACTCCAGAACTTCTACTCTCTCCACTGTACCACCTAGCTACCTTATCCTGCTTTGATACAACCAATAAAAGACATCAAGAAGATAGGTATAAGTATTTGGGGGAACTGCAAGTGGAGCAATATATCTGGATTATAGCATGTGAAGAGGTTAATAAGATATAAGAAACCTGGAGGTGGTTTGTGGTAGGGAGATATCTGAGATAAAGTCAGTTAGAAAGCTATTGGAGTAGTCCAGATGAGAAGTGATGAGAGCCCTGAAATAGAGTTGTGAAGTGAAGGTAATATATTCAAGAGATGCTGTGAAGGGAGAAACAACATTGCTATTCTGTATAGTTAGATTACTTTACTCAAATACTTAGTAAATATTACTTCCTACTGAACTGGAAAAAAACATTCAATTGTCTATACTACTTTTATTCCTCTGTAGAATAGAAAGAATGTTTCATGTAATAGAGTTTGACACTGTGCTAAGCCCTGGGGATAAAAATAAGGAAAAAAATGTGGTCCTTGCCCTCAGGGAACTTAAAATCTAATGGGGAAGATAATAGTCAAAAGGAAGCAGAAATTTTCAGGAAACCAGAGGATGTTTGTGAAGTCAAAACCAAGCAAGGCAACTGATGGAAAATGAAGTTCGTTGAAAAATTCTGAGCCCTCTATAAAAGACTTTGGGAAGAGCTTGCTTCACTCTTCAGCCCTCCATCAGGGGAGAGAGGCAGCAGAGTATGCTGAGAAGGTATTCAGTATCAAAGCTAAATAAGTCTCTTAAGATGATGAGATTTTCTGGTGATTTGGGGAGACATGAGATTTGTGGAGATAAAAACAAAGATAGCAGCTAATGGAAGATGAAACATGAAGTCGGGCATACCCCTTCTTATGTCTACCTATTTCCACTTTCCTTATCTATCCTTTAAAATTCAACTTAAACACATCTTTTCTATGAAGCCATTTCTGATCCCCTCTGTTCATAATGATGTTCTCTTTATTGCCTTGTCCCTCATATAACACTTATACCTTTCTGAAGCATGACCATTTATTGGTTTTTATGATAATGATTTTTTTTATCTCTCTCCCTCTACTAGATCATAAGACCAGAATGTTCATCCTTTTCAATTCTATCTCCTAGTTTCCCTGGCTTCCTTCACTTCAAAGGAAGCTTTTCCTTAATCTCTTTTAATGCTAGTGCCTTTCCTTGGTTGATTATTATAAATTTATCCTGTATACGAATTGCTTGTGTATAGCTGTCTGTCTGCATGCTGTCTCTCCCATTGGACAGAGCAGGAACCATTTCCTCATTTTATCTTTCTAGTACTTAGCAAATTGGTATATGGGAGGTCTTTAATAAATATTAACTGACTAACTGACAAACTCCAAGAAAGGCAGAAACTGTATCTTATTTAAATTTTGTTTCTCCTCAAAGCCCAGTTGAGTTCAGCTGAAGACACTTTGCACACAATACTTGATAAATTGAATTGAATTGAATGATATGTGTCAGACTGGAAAATGGGATGGTTAATCAAACAATTTTCTTTCAGGGAAATCATAGTTACAATGTGATGGATAGGAATCAATGTATATCTTCTATTCACTCTTTAATTTCCTTTAAGTGGGAAAGAGGTTGCTGGAACAGTTAGCCTTTCCAGACCTTGACCACATCCTCTGCTTTCGCTCCAGTTATCCCATTCCAGATATACCACCACCTTCAGCCAAGTGGGACTTTGAAATTTGAGGAATGGAGATTTACAGGAGCTTTATCCTAGTTGGTGGAGCAGCTAGATGGTCTAGGAATCAGGAGCAGGAGTTGGAATCCAGCCTCAAACATTTACTAGCTGTGTGACCTTGGGCAAGTCACTTAACCCTGGTTGCCTCACATCCAAGGTCATCTTCAGTCATCCATATTCATTTCTGGTCACTGGACCCATTATTATTATTAATAATAATTATCCTAGTTAATGCAGGTCTATTTCCGCTATCCTCTCCAAACTTTCCTTCGTGAATTTTATCTTTCATGAATCTAGGTTTTTATGATTTAGAAATGTGCCAATCTTTAGTTCAGGAGGAGGGTTTGCTAATACCTGTAGGTTCTGTATTATCCTTAGAGTTACTACTGAGATGAACAGTGAGTTTGTCAGTTAATCAGTTAACATTTATTAAAGACCTCCCATGTGCCAATTTGCAATTAAATGCTGAGCATTTAACATTACTACTGAGTCAATTTTTCCCTCATCCCTCCATTTTGGTTTGATTTTCATACTTAAGAGAAAGGTTTTACTGAAAGTGCTTATTAATAAACATTTTCTTGGAAACATTGTTTTTTAAACAAAGTTTTATTTAATCATTTGTTTTACATCACCTAAACTTCTCCCTGTATCTCTCCATCTTTTCCCTCCCAGAGAGAGTCCACATAGCAAAGATTTACTTTTTTTTAAGAAAAGAAGAAAAACAACCCCTGAAATGTCTAGCAATATATGTAGTGTTTCAACCCATGAATCTCTCTCATCACTTCAAAGGACTAGGGGCAGGGATGGAGTGGAACTGTCTTCTCAGATAATTTTTTTGAAGTCCAAGCTTGTTCTTTGTAATTTTTCAACATTCATTTTCAATTGGGAAACATTTATTCTTATCAGAAAATGAATTGTCATGCTGGCCAGTATCAGTCTTTGATTTAATCAATAAATAAACTATTCTTTTGACTTCCAGCTGTGCCACATCAACTAGACATGAAAGCTAAGTCTTTTGACAGTGTTCAAGGTGCAAGGAAAGCCTATATTTAAACCTTATATTCTAGGTTTCAGTTAAACCTTTCAGAAAAGGTTCTCTTGTCCTTCATTAACTGAAAAACAAATAGTTTTTTTTAATAGGAATGGAGCATCTTCCTTTTGGTATAAATGGGAATTTTCTGCTTCAGGTAGACAAGAAGTGTAATAGCTCATTGCTGGAGTACTTGGAGGATGATGAAACCCCTGGCTGCTTCTGACAGTCATATGTGCTTCAATGCACAGATAACAAAATCAGCTTATGCACCACTGAGCAGATAGAGCCAATGACTTAGTGGACCTTTAAACACATAGGAACTCTATCCTGGGGCCTCTTCTGCAAACAAATGGTTTTCCTTTGAGTGATGGTAGAAAGTGTTACCCTATTCTCCATCCCAGTAACAATAGTTCAACTAAAGTCGATATCCTCCTTAGATGAGCTTTATCTTGGTTTTGGCACCATCCCTGTTTTTTGTTTCATTCTGATCTTAGGGGAATGAGTTTTGATTCTGAGTTGGATAAGTGCAGCCTGGGAGATAACCTTTTGTCTGTCCTTAGTCTTTTGGTCCAAACTGACGAATGGCAAAG
Organism: Macrotis lagotis; assembly: GCF_037893015.1. Lineage (NCBI taxonomy): Eukaryota > Metazoa > Chordata > Mammalia > Peramelemorphia > Peramelidae > Macrotis > Macrotis lagotis. The sequence goes on along the minus strand of NC_133662.1, from coordinate 163,793,594 downwards.
AGAAGAGTCCCTTGAGATTATTTTAGTGATTTTGGAGCAGATGGCCACCAAGAAGAGGATGAGATTACTAACCTTGCTTCCAAGATGATGTTTATTTTGAGGGGAACATTGAAGAATCAAGATGAAGTGTAAAAATGCCTATTAAACAGTTCCTGAAACTATCTGAGATTTAAGAATCAACTTCTTAGGGAGTATGAGCGAGTCTCTTCCTCTTACTGCCTGAAGCCCCTTTACCCACAGTTCTTCAGCACTCTTAGGAATTGGGAGGGTGGTCCCATTTCTGCCATTGACTCAAATTATTGACTCAAATTGTGTTCCCTTAATTTTAGAACATCCAACTACTGCCTGTGACTACTTAATGGTCAGATTACCTTTTACAAAGGAATACTTACTTCAAAGGTATAACAAAAACAAACAGATAAATGTTTCTCTTCAACACATTGGCGACATAATTCCCTCTAAAACCCATCCTGAACACATGGGAAGAGAGATTAAATTTCCAGTTCAGTCCTTACATAGTATTCATTGTACCAAATTCCAAGTTCAGTTTCCTTACCTCACTTCTTATGGATTTACATCCTGGACCCTGACTTTCCAGGGCTTCCATGCTGGGCTGGTAGCAAAATCCAGCCTGAAATCATGGACTCCAAGGTCCCTATGGCTCAAACTCCCTTGTGGAAAATTCTATTCCCTTTACTTAGAACTTCAGGACAAGTATAAAAGGGGCAAATTCCAAGTCTGTTTTTCAGGCTACAGACCCTAAGGGGAAGGGTATGGTACCTCTTCCTGCCTAGTACACTGAAAGGTGTCCCTGTAAATTAGACTTTCGCCATGTGATAAGCTTCAGTCAGGTGGAGTTAAAGATACAGAAAATCCTAACTATGAAGACAATGGACAGAGACTATCTCCACTAATATTATAGGTGAACACAGAACCTCCATACATCCAACATATCAATCCTCCAAGAAACAAGTCACTGGCATCTTCCATGTGAGTGCTCCCTTCTTAGGTGGTTGGAACATTTTTTCAAAATCCCATTACACATATTTGTGAGTGTTTTGTGTTTAGCATTTCTTTTAGCTTAAATAATTACCTATCCCATACCTGATTCATATTGTATATTGAGTACCTTTCTTCTCCCCTCACCCAATCCCTTTTGAGAATCACTTAGACATGAAGTAAAAGCTAAGACTTGAACAATTTTCCCCTGGATATTAGGGTAGGATATATAGTGATCCAGAGTATGAGAAAAGGGAGCCTACACCATCTCGTTAGAGGTCAGGTTACTCAGGAATGAATCTAGTTGGACCATGTGTCCAGAATAGAAAGCCCCTAAGTAGAGATCATGAGGGTGATGATCCCAATCTCCCTTCACCAACAAGTAGTTTTTCATTGTTAGATATGACTAGTTCTCTTTATAATTGAGCTTTGCCTTTATGTCTGTCTACCATTAAAACAGAGGCTATAAAGCTATTTCTTGGACCCCATAGTTATGGTGTTCTGTTGGTCTAATTACAACTCATTCTTTATGAAGATTTATTCTGCTTTCTTAGGCTATGTCCCTGTAATAATTTCTCTATAAAAACACATCTGATTATATCATGTTTAATTAAACTACAGGGGACATGGAAAAAACATAACTGAGTGGTATTGTGATTTTTTGCTTTGCCATCCATCAACTAATTACCCTTTTAGTTTCTTCATTCCTCTATACCTCAGACATCCTGATCCATACCCCTACCCAGAGAAGAAAAATCATTGGAATTCCAAAACCACCTATCAAAACAACCTAATCTGTAAAAGCTTGAAGAAGGAAAGGAATGAGATTGAAGGAGTGTGTAGCATAACACCTTGCTCTTTTTTCTTGCTGCTTTTCACTTGCTAATTTCTTGCAGAGTGACTAGGAGTTAGTTCTATTTAATTTTCATTTCTGCAGTATAAAAAGATGATCTCTAGTATTCACTATTACAAAATTCTTCTACAAAAATGGCAAAAAAAGGTGGCCTTTGTATTTGCTACAATGGGATTTCATTTCATTCATCCATCCATTCAATAAGGATTTGTTGAGTGACTTCTATATGCAAGGCATCGTACTATATAGTTGCAGAGATAAATAAGACATACTCTTTGACTTCAAGAATTCATAGCTTATGTTTTAGTCACCTGAATTCTTCTCAGTTTTGCTTAGATCAAGGCTCCAGGCATTTTAATTACTTCATGTCAGCATATTTTATAATTATTTCCCATCTATATGTCTATTATAATGCTACCTGATTTAAGACAGGGTTCCAATGATATATTTAGGGAGCATCTCACAAATATACTTCCTGAGAGACCTCCCTCCTTTGAAGAACTTTCCAATGACCATATATGGACATTTATCATAAACATAAGTCAATATAGATGTTAGTATCCACATAAGCAACTGTTATGCTCAACTCTTGAAGACTTACTGCAATTTGGCATCTATTTGAATATTTTTCATGCCCTTTGATAATATAGAATTTTGAAATTTTTATGGGATTTGTTTACTCTGTTAGAGTAGTATCAGTAGTTAGACTGTATTCTCCATTTAAAAAGAATGAAATCTTGACAAATATGAAAATACATTTAACATAGCTGTATATGGATAACCTATACCAGATTACTCATCGTCAAGAGGGGGGAAGGGAAGGAAGGAGAAAAACACAGAACTCAAAATTTTGCAAAAAAAAATAAATGTTGAAAACTATCTTAACCTGTTATTGGAAAAAATTAAGAAAAAATCACATAAAAAGAATGAAATCTAAATGATCTCTCTAAAAACATTTAGCATGACTTATTTTTTTTTTAATTAAGAAAAATCCATTTTTGCTTCCTTCCACCTCCCCTCAGAAAAAAATAAAAACAAAACTCTTATAACAGACATAATCAATAGTAGGTAAACATTTGTTCATACCTACCATGTGCTACACACTATGCCAAGAATGGAGGATATAACATGAAAAAGCATTGTCTCTTTTTTCAGACTTTATAATGTAATGGATGAAGACAATAAACAATTGGAAGAATCAAAAGATGTTTGAGATAGTCTGCATAGTCAAGCATAATGAATTCCCACATTGGTTGTCAATAGACACCCTCACCCCCCCCCCCAACGGTTTGTGTGTATGTGTGTGTATCCATATATAACCACATATATATCCATTTATCTATCCATATATAAATTCTTTTTTTTTAGAATTTTGCAAGGCAAATAGGCAAATAGGGTTAAGTGGCTTGCCCAAGGCCACACAGCTAGGTAATTATTAAGTGAGGCCGGATTTGAACTCAGGTACTCTTGACTTCAGGGCCAGTGCTCTATCCACTGCACCACTTAGCCACCCCTATATATAAATTCTTTTTTAATGCTTATTAGACTTATAGAATATATATATATGTATGTATATGTATATATATATGTATATACACACACACACACATATATATATATATATGTATATATACATATATATATATATATATATATATATATATATATATATATATATATTGTTAGAATGGACTTTACAGGTCATTTAGTCTAATCCTTCATTTTATAGATGAGTAACTAAGGTCCAGCAGGAGAATATGATTTGCTCATGCTCTTACAAGAAATACCAGAGTAGGATTCAAACTCAGGACTACAAATCTACTTTATTGAGAGGTATTGGGTTTGGAATTAGAAAGACTTGAGTTTGGTTTCACCTCAAACACTAGTTGAATGCCCCAACCATGACACTATAAGCCTCAATTTCTTCATCTATGAAGTGAGGATAAAATAAAGCAATACTCCTTGAATGGTTGTAACTTAGATAATTTATCTGTTGCCCTATATTAATATAAACTGCTTTTGCTATCATCATAGATTTAAAACTGGAAAGAAGTTAGTTCAACACCTTTAATTATATCCAAAGAAACTGAGATCAAGAGATAAGTGATTTGTCCCAGGTCCCAAAGATAGTGAGGTTAGAAGAAACTGAACTCAGGGACAATGACTCCAAGGCCAGTTTGCTTTCTGCCACCTTCCCCATGCTGCTATAGTCAAAAGGTAGCATTAACTTTCTCTGGACAGCTTAATACCACCTCATATGTGACCATCACTGTCTCTTTAGTGGTTTATTGCAATATTTAATTAAAGCTGTCAGCTCTATAAATCAGAGAGAATTTGTGGTTGCAAGTAGCCTGCTAAAATAGAAAGAGGGGTTGGGTTTAGAATCAAAAGACCTGGGTTTGAATCCCTGGCTGTGCAATTTTACTACTTAGGTCATTTTAGGCAAATCAATTTATCTCCTCAGGTTTAAGTTTCTATCCCCAGGCCATGTGGTCTCACCATGCCATTTCCATTTAGATCATCATGTGACACCTCCTTACAGGGTTGTGCTGGCAAGTGTTTCACAACTGGCTCTTACAGAGCACATATTTTAAAGTTTAATCTGCATTATTACCATTTTTTTCCCATAGCTTTCTGAAGTCTAGACAATCAACATAACCATAAATCAAGCTCTGATAAGTAGCCAAGGTGAAAGTGTTCACACTGAAAATTGAACAATTGGCTCTCAAAGGCCATTAAGAGCTGGCTCCAGCACATCCCATCTTTTCCCCACCCAAACTTGGACTCTGATCTTGAAATGACCTGGGTTCTCACTAGCATGCTTTTTACTTCTCTCGATGGGACTAAGGCTGCCATCTCATAGTCTTGGCCATCTCTCTCCTCCACTTCCCACTTTTCTAGCTTTTCTTTGTGTTTGCTTTCTCTATTGAATATAAGTGCCATGAGGGTGGGGACTTATCTGTAATTATATCTCTTCATACTTAGCATAGTGTCAGGAGCAGTGGTATATACCTAATAATGCCTTATCTATATATTTGAAAAAGGTTTGGCCTAGATAATCTCTAAGGTTCCTTCCTATGTTTCAAAGTATGATCCTCATAGGTATATTGCTTTTTAAAGAATAATTGTCTAGTCATAATATTTTGCTGGGTTTTAAAATAAACATGTATATTACTAATTTCCTATGCTTCTAGAAGTATAGATGAGAATAAAAGAATTGACACACCTGTCCAATGTTCTGTAAAAAAGGACCATCTTCCATCACAAAAATTCAGATTTAGTAATGTATGCTACATATTCTAATATTTCTTTAATAACTAATGTTCTTGGATCTGTCACCTATGAATTTATATAAATCTATATATTTATAGTGTTTTTGTATTTTCAAACTATACCATCTCTTAGGGAAATGAGTTCCACATTTTAGTGGAACTCCACAAATTTAGAGCTTGTAATATATATTAATCACTACTTTTGTGAACATTTATTTTTTGATTATGTATTTTATGCCTCTTCTTGATCAGAAAAGGAGGTGAGCTAGTTGTGAAGTGAGGAAGAGGAAATTACATGTGGACAGCCATGGTATCCATATGGTATCCATGAAATAATAAAACATCCAGGGAAAGACCTCTAGTGAGTTTAGTAGATCCTTTCATAGAGGATTTACAATCTGCTATAATAGGCCAAAAATTGTATAGAATAAGAAGGATTAAGTGAGTTACAATCTGCAGATCCATCCAAGTCACAAAAACTCAGGTGTGGAAGGTATCTAATTGGCCATCTAGTTCAAGTTATACCAAAACAACAACCCCTTACACATCAAGTGAGGGAAAACCCCTTTCCGAGAGGGTATCCCACCCCAGTTTTAGATAACACTTTTAGATAGATATGTGACTGATGTGGTATAAATGAGGTGGTATAAAGCTGCCAGAAAAAGTTAATGCTTCCTTTTGTAGACTGACTATAGTAGTAAGGTACTTTGGAGTCATTGTGCCTGAGTTCAGTTGCTGATTCTCTAATCTTTGGGACCTAGATCAAGTCACTTAACAACTCTTGACCTCAGTTTCTTTTAATGTTAGTTAAAAGTGTTGAATTAACTTCTTTCCAGCTTTAGATCTGTGATGATAACAATAATATAAGAGGTTTATATTTAGTTAGAAAGTTGTGCTTTTTATATTGCCTAAATCTGCCTTGCTACAATTTTTCCCCTATTGATCTTACCTCTGCCTTCTTAGACAAAGAAGTCTAATCCTCTTTCTGTTTGACAGTCATTCATATACCTGATGATAGTTGCCAGTCTTTTCTTCTACAGGTTAAACATAGAGGCTAGAGGCATCTGCATAGCTGAAAGCCCAGGGTTGGTAACCTCTCCTAGGTCTTAGCCTTTACCTAGCAATTGTAATTTGCTTGAGTTTAGTTCTGAGTAAGCCTGCTCCCCTAATCAGAGGAAATAGACTCCTCATTCTTACATTCATTGGCTCATCATCTTCACTTCTGTCTTGAAGAAGGTTATTAATTATAGTAATACTCATGGATTGAAATTTTAAAGGGTTCCCTAGGAAAGATGAAATTTTCAAAAAAGTAATCAATATACAAACATTAATAAGATTGGAACAAATTGTTTATTCTAACACAAAAAGGGAATGCTAAGCATAAGTGAATCATGATAAACATTATAGAATGACTAGAACAAAATTCTATAGCATTACTATCAGATGAGTAACCTGGAATGCTATTATTAAAGAATGATGAAACAGTTTTAGCCAGGATGATAATTTGCCATTTTGCCTTTCACCTCTACACTGGACATTATCTGATCAAAAAGCCATGCTTCATCTACAATACAGTGGCTTCTATTTATTACTATTTTTGTTGCAAGTATATCCTAATGCTTGTGCTTCAATTTCTCTGGTAGATTCTGCCCTTGTCATCTTCATTCACAAGTGTTTTAGATATTTAGGATGTTCACAAGGTCACTTATGAAAGGAAAGAAAACACACACTGGTCATCAGGAGCCCCCTAATAAAAACTTAGGTTAATTGAATCTACACACATGTGGGAAGCCATGGTCCTAGCCACTATTATCTTGGGGTAGAGAAGGGTACCATTGCTCACTAAACTCATGTTTTGGCACTTGGATGTGCATCTATGAGAGAAGACAGTCAGAAATCTTTTTCTACCAGGTGCTGTCTTTTTTGTTATCAGTTCTATTATCAGTTAACATCAATTAGAAGACTTTGAATGAGTCATATCTGGTGGGAAGTAAACTTTCAAAGTTTCATTATGGTCACCTAGAATGGTGGCTACATATGTTTGGGGGAATGGTGAGGAAGGGGAAGAGAAGGGACCTATTATAAGTATAAAATTAAACTTCCTTTTATCTCTCCTAAAAAACTAGTTTTAAACTATATTAGTTATCTCTGATTCTAATATTGTGGAATCTGATGAACAAATTCATATTCAAACCATTACAGACTTAGTGGTTTTATAGCCCTTCCTAGCTTTCAACTTTCCATACTGGAACCAAAGTCTTTAACATTTATTTCACCATCTCTTGATTATTTTAATTGTCCTTATCTGAAATTTGACCATCATCTCATTCTAGAGTATAAAGATCAGAACCTGAGGTAAAAAAATTACGCCATAAGAATTGAGTGTTGGGTCTTGCATTGAATCTCTTCTAGTCCCTATACAGTACAAATATTTTGTTGTGTAGTAGAAAAAATAGTGACTTTGAACTCTTATTTTCAATCTTACTTCTTTTATTTCTGTCTATGATGATGATGTTCTTTATTATCAAAAAAAAGACCCTGACATCAGGGGAGGTGATGCCATGACAAGCACATGAATTGGATTTGAGCAAGGGGATGCTATGCTAAGCTACTAGCCTCACTTTCTCCTCTAGAGTAATCTGGATCCAGTGGACAGATATGACTGGAGATGACCCTAGATGAAAGGAAATCAGGGTTAAGTGACTTGCCCAAGATCACACAGTTAAGTAAATATCCATTGTCTAAGGCTGGATTCAAACTCTTGTCTTCCTGACTCAGTACTCTATCCACTAGGCCACCTAGCTGCCCTTGCTTCTATCTCCATGATTTTGTGCAAGTCATCTAAACTCCTTGAGACTCAGTTTTCTCACATTTAAAATGAATAGGTTGAACTAATTGGCCTTTAAAATCCCTTTCAGTTTTTATCAGTGGCTATATTTAATAATTGTTTAATTAGATTGAATTTGGGAGTGTGGCAGAGTTTGTAGCCTAAACCCTCTGTAATCCAAATCTGATTTGGGTAGAGTGATTAAAAGGCAGTTGAGTTACAGAGTAAAGTGTTATCCACTCTCAGGCTCTGTCTGTCTTTCTCTCACCTCTACCTCTATGCATGCCCACATGTAAACACACACATATATGTATATATACATATATGTACACACATGTATATATGTGTATACATACATATATACATACATACATACATATATATATATATATATATATATATATATATATATATACCTATTTATGAAAAAAATTGGAAGAAGACTGGGTTTTGGAGGGAAAGCTAAATTCTATTTTAGAGATGGGACATCCAGTTGAATTATTGGAGCTTAGGAGGGACTAGGTATAGGGCAAGTATAAACAGTGTAATATATCATATGTACATAAATAAATATGCATATATGCATATATACAAACTAGATCTGTAAATATATTAATGTATGTATGAATATGTACATATGCATAAATACATAAATACATGTGCATATGTATATATGCATCTCTGTATACTGCCTAATGGACATAGCAGTCTTCCTGGCACATTGAATCTTATAAATTCTTGTTAATTGATATGCTAATAGTTGACTCAGAAAAGATCAGGGGATCTAAAAAGGCAGATTTTGAGTTTTTGACATTGATGAAGACAAAGAAAGAGTAGTTATAAAGAACCTTGGGACTCTAAGAAACATGTAGGCTTTAGAAAGAATGAGAAACCAGGTCAAGTTGCTACATGAAGGAATTAGATGAAAAAGTATAAAATAATGATAATCTATGGATCATAGCTCTCCAACTGTATGCAGCTCTTTTATGTATAATACACTGTCTTTAAAACCACTAATTTTTCAATTAGAATGTAATAATTACTAGCCTATAAGAATGAATGAATAGGCTTGTTCTGCTTTGTCCAAGAGGGAAGAAGTAGGACCTAAAGGGAGAGTTTACAGAAAAGCGTACTTTATCTCAATATAAAGGGAAATATTCCTAATAAGGTTTTCCCAAAGCGGAATGAGCTGTCTGGACACAGTGATATTTCCATCATTGAAGGTTATCAAGCCCTTTCCTGTACAGATTGGACTAAAATGGGAGATAGTATCATATAAATGAAATAATCATTGGATTTGGATCCAGAGGATCAAAACTTGGTTCTACTGCTTATTTCTTGGGTGATCTTAGGCACATTTAAAGTCATTTAACCTCCCTGGATCTTTGTTTCCTCATCTGTAAGAGGAGAGAAGTACAGCAACTGGTCTCTGAGGACCCTTTTAACTCTGAAATCCTGTGTGTCTCTTACTCACTGAGGTATAAATTAGTCATATGTCTGTTTTGGTCATGTGGCAAATAGTGATTCAAACATAACTCCAGAATCTTATAGCTGTGAATATCCCTTCTTGAAAAGCAGTAATATTTTAAGAGTTCAGATCACTTTCTTTGCTCAGATCACTTTTTGAAAGAGATAATTTTCAAGAATATTCTGATGGCAAAATCTAGAGGAGTTACTGAGTTGAAGTTAGAAAGTAGATGTAATGTGAGAAGAGTTTTGTCCCAGTACCTAAATGGAAAGAATGTTGATTTCCCAGTGATCAGGGATTTTTTTTTGGGAAAAAAAACTTTGACTTTGGATTAGATTACAGTGAGGGGAACTAGGAAAGTGGAAGTGGAAAGAATGGTAAAATCCTGAGCTGCCTGTGTCTACTTTTGCAGATAGTTTGTATCCTCATGCTGTAAAATAAAATATTTCTTGTATTTTGAAACATGAGCATGTTGTTACTGGTGCCAGCTGATGCTCATCAGTCCTGCATGGGCCAGGTGAGTTTGAAAAGCAGTCCTTAAGCAAACAAAACATAACTCTACTGTTTACATGCTCCAGGGAATCTATCCCAGCCCTATTGACCTTCTGTTTCCTTAACCCCCAATTGGTTACTTGGTTGACTCTGGTGGTCTGATTTTTTTCTTGGCACTTTTACTCATGTTCCCCTCTCCCACACTGTCTAGACTGAGCAATAGACTTGGTGAATACTCCTGCTTTCTTCCTTTTGCAGTACTTACCATTGATGACCCTTCCTCTGACATGTTGGGTGGATACCCTAGCCAGATTGAGCAGTAAACATTCAAAAGATTATAGGATTATAGGATTCAGAACTAAAAGATTCCTTGGAGATAGTAGAAATGACTTATGGAAGAGAAAACTGAGGCTCAGAAAGAGGAAAATGAGTTGTACAAAGTCAGATAAGTGGGAAGCAACAGACCCAGACTTGTGTTGGAGTTGCTATATTTGAGAGATAGGTTTCATAGAAGAAGAAAATGAATGTGTTTGCATATAATTATATACTTCACAAAAACACAGAATTAGAAGAGTCTTTAGAGGTCATCTAGTACAAAACATAATTAAGCAAGAATCTCCATGGCAACATTCCTGACAAGTCATCATCTTGCTATCATTTGAAACCCTCTAGTGTGGAGAACTTACTAACTCCTGAAGTGGTGCATTCTACTTTTGGACAATCATTGTTGGAAGAGTTTTTCTTATTGAGGCACTAATGCATTGATGGTGGAGTTGTGAACTGATTCAACCCTTCCACAGAGCAATTTGGATCTCTGCCCAAAGGGCTATAAAACTGTGCATACCCTTTGATATAGCAAGACTATTACTAGGTCTATATTCAAGAGAGATCACAAAAAGGGAAGAAGATCCCCATGTACAAAAATATTCATAGTAACTATTTTTGTAGTGGCAAAGAATTGGAAATGAAGGGATGCCCATCAATTGAGGAACACTATAGTATAATAATATGATGGAGTACTGTTGACTCTTCGATGTCTTAAAATACTAGATAGACATCACATTCCAGTAGAACAAAAGCTTCTTGAGGTCAAATACTCTTTCTTTCGTGGTTCTTTCTTTTCCTTCTTCCCTCCCTCCCCCCTTCTCCCTCCCTCTTCCATCCTTTCTTTTCTCTTTGTACTCTCAGGGCAACATGTTGCACTGAATACGTTCTTATTGACTTGAATTTTTGCCCTAAGTTTTCTTTTCTCCAGACTAAATATTATAATTTTATTCAACCAATCCGTACATGGTCTTTAGGTTCATCACTATTATGGTTGCCTTTTCCTTGATATAGTCTAATATGTCAATATCATTACTACGAATGTGATACCTGTTTTTTTTTTAAAGAGGCAATAGAGTTTAAATAACTTTTCCAGGATCATGTAGCTAATAAGTATCTGATAACTATAATAGTGACAAGTAACTAATAACTACTGAACAAAGCTGCAAAGTAAGATATTTAAATTAACTTGATTTCAAATAAGCTTTTTAAGATTAAAGAATATATTTTCAAAATGACTACATTTGCTAGGATAAACACAATTTTTAATTTTCTGTGTGACAAAGGTAAGGCCTGAGCTAATAGAAATAATTTGAACCCAACATCTCTTGACTCCAGGGCCAATGGGTTATCCATTGAGCCACCTAGCTGCTTTTTTCATGCTTTTTTTAAGATACCAAGAACACAACTGGAATTAAAGTTGATGACCATCAATTGAAAAAGGGAAGTAAAATTGTTGTATAGTGAAGCAGTAGAAAAGTACTGTCTTGTAATAAACAATGAAGACAAGGAATTCAGAGGAATATGGACAATCTTGTAAGAACTTAGGCAGAGTAAAGCAAGAAGAGCCAGGAGAAGGATATTTATATCTATCTATCTATCTATCATCTGTCTATCTATCTATCTATCTATCTACCTATCTATCTATATCTATCTATATCTCTCTCTGTATATATACACATATATACATATATGTGCATATATATACATATGTATATATTATAGTAGCTACAGTAATATGAATGAAAATTACAATGGACTATCTTGGTTCTGGAGAACAGATGATAAGACAGATTTCCTTTTCTCTGCAGAGAGAATGGTGTAAAACTACAGGTGTGATACTGTATAACCTATCAAATGCTGTTGTTGGTTGGTCAGTTTTTCCCAACTTTCTTTCTTTGTGAAGGTTCAATGCTTGGGAAGAGAGGAAGTATTATATTGTGAGAGACATGAATCAAAAAACTTAAAATTTTTTAAAAAGGAACAAAATTTGATGTCCAGAGCAGAACCCACTAACTATCCCAGCCTGGCAAGGTAGGACTATTATCTGTCTTATTTTATATACTCTAGAATAAACTTATGCTAGTTTTAAGTTTATTTTGATGATGTATATCATCTTGTACTCCTAAGAATCTGTAGTTCACCACACAATTTGGGTCTAGTCATAACTCGAATTTTGTCCTTCTGCAGTCGCTTTTAATAAATTTTTGTGTAGCAATTGATTTTTAGTTTTAAAGTGGCACACTTCGGAAGTTGTCACCTACTTTCATACCACAAACTTATCCACCCTGAAGATATTTCATTCTTGAGTTCCACTTTCAGAATCCGTGAATCTCTAATTTAGAATACTATGTTTCACCTACTGTGATCACTTCAATTCACTTTCTAGATTTCACCTTTTCATCAACAGCCTAGGCCTTTCAAGGATATATACCCCTTCAGGGTAGCAGTCTGTTTTCTTCTATTTGTGTCCTCACTATTTAGCAAACTGCTTGATGCATGCATAGTAACTGATGACTTGAGGGTAAAAACTAGTGTAAAACCATTATGGGAAAGTATGACCAGGACAAAAGTTAATTTAGAAATGTAGTGAAAATGAGAAAGGTATAGTCTGAATGTTATATTTGTCCCATTGAACTATTTAAAGAACTAGGGAAAATCCTTCAACATATTAGGTATATTGGAGGATTTATGGAAAGACGTGTATGATATAATACTTTAAAGAGATGAAGGCTAAAGGGGTTAGTTAAAATATGCATTAATGGTGAGATTGCCCCTATAGATGAAACTACAATGCTGACAAAGCTGCGATGTAAACTATTTAAATTAGCTTGATTCTAAATAAGCCTTTTAAATATTTTCTAAAGTATTACTTTCCATTTCAAAGAAATTTGGACAGCTAGGTGGCGCAATGGCTAGAGTTCTGGTCTTGGAGTCAAGAGGACCAGAGTTTGAATGTGACCTCAGACACTTGATGCTAACTAGCTGTGTGTCCCTGGCCAAGTCACTTAAACCCGATTGCTTTGCAATGGAGGGCCATCTCCAGTCGACATGATTCATATCTGGCCACTGGATCCAGATGGCTCTGGAAGAGTAAGTGAGGCCAGTGCCAGCACAGCCCCCCTCACTCAAATCCAATTCATGTACTTGTCATAGCATCACCTCCCTGATGTCATAGTCTTCTTCTAGAATGAAGGACAAGCATTATTATACTGACAAAGCTGCAAAGTAAGCTTGATTCCAAATAAGCTTTTTAAATATTTTCTAAAATATTATTTTTCATTTCAAAGTAATTTGGATAGCTAGATGGTGCAGTGGATAGAGTACCAGACCTGGAGTCAGAAGGACCTGACTTCAAGCCCAGGACACAACTCTGATTGCTTCGTATATAGAGCAATCTCCAGGCATCCTAATTCCTATCTGGTCGCTTGACCCAGATGCTCTGGAGGAGAAAGTGAGGCTGGTGACTTAGCACCTCCCCTCATTTAAATCTAATTCATTTGCTTGTCATGGCCTCACCTCCCAGATGTTATAATCTTCATAAAGAACGAAAGGACAAGGGGCCGCTGAATAGAGCACAGGCCCTAGAGTCAGGAGGACATGAGTTCAAATTCAGCATCAGACACTTAATAATCCACTAGCTGTGTGACCTTGGGTAAGTCACTTAACCCTGTTGCCTTAGATAAATAAATTTTTAAAAAAAGAACAAAGGACAAATATCATCATCATTGATTAAACTCCTCATGTTCCTTTATATAGATTTCTTTAGTGTTCATTATCTGAAGATTTAAAATTAAAGAATATATTTTCAAAATGAGTGCATTTGCTGGGATAAATACAATTTCTAATTCTTCATGTGACAAAGGTAAGGCCTGAGTTAATATAAATAATTTATTTGGGGGAAGGGTTATGTTACTCAAATAATAAAGTCAATCTGCAACTTTATTTAGTCTGTGGAAACTATTTTTAGGACTTGTGACAAGTTGCATTAAAAAGATTTCTTTTTTTCCCATGTCCTAACCAGAAGCAGTTCCTTCAGTTTTGTAACAATAATACTTTATTGATTTCCTTTGAAGATCTTTTTAAAATTTCACACATTGAAAAATACCTAAAAGAAACCTTTATCATCATCATAACCTGAAATGTGAGGTACTTGAATTAAGATTGACCTTGCTGTCTGAAACTCTAATAAACTATGATCAAGCTATGAAAAATAATTTCCCAAGAATCATCTGTTATGCATTTCCTTTAGTATATTAGGAGGGAAAAAAGTCTTTCCCTTAATTTTAACCAGAAAATAGTTCTTTTGCTCATGTTTTCCTTTAAATGCTTAGTTTCTGCCTGAAAAATTTACAATGTGGTTTCTAGATGAATGAAACATAATTCTGCAAAATTCAACTTAGTCTATCAAGATAGTTGTGCCTTAGGTAAGCATTTTTGGCATGTTCTAGCTAATAAGAAGGATCTAGAATTTAGGGATTAGGAGGGTCCATATTTGAAGTTCAACTCCCAAAGATATCTTTAATTATTTAACAAACCATTAACCACTGATCAATGATGCTCATTTCTTATTAACTGGTAGTCATTGGTTATGAAGTAGATTTTTATGAGAATTTAAAAAATACTTGCCTAGGCAATATTCCTGAAAAGTTTTGGGGAAATAAATTTAAACTAAGTCAACAAACATTTTTAAGCTATCTACTATGTTCCAATGACTATACTAAGTATTGGGAGTACAAATAAAGGCAAAAATAATCTTTGCCCAAATAAAAATCATATATATCATAAATTTTATTAAAATAATATGATTATATATGAGTATATAACAATGCATATAGTTATATGTATTATAATTACATACTATATTATCAATATAAAATATAGGCATGTATATTTGTTTATTTCCAAGGCCATTAAAGGAATTATTTGGTCAACACATTTTTGATAAGCAAAGAATCATTTTTATATAGCCTCAGCCTTGATTCTTTTTGCCTATCAGTACTACTTTTATTGTTGGTACCACTCACTGCTACTCACCTTTGGATTTTTTTTGAGTTTAAAATCAGGACTCAGTAGATGGAACTACAGGTATTAGAATTAGTAGGAGGAGGAAGAACTAATGAGTTTGGCTGCAATTGGGCCTAGGAGTAGCTTGAAGATGAGAGGATCTAATCTGGACACATGCAACTAACTTTTGAGTTGGCAGCCACTTAGTGAATGGGTCTATAATGGTTGCTAAAGGAGTTAATGAGGGTGGCAGTGAAGGTGGAAGTTCTTCAGCTAAGGGGAAGTTGGGCAAAGCTGAAGGGTGGGACCTAGTTGTGCATGGTTGAACTTAAAACTGGAATGTATTCATGAGGCCAGCAAGTGAAGCAAATTGGATCCTTCTGTATCTAACTTAATACCCTATTGCTTACCAAAGACCAAAACTTTGCTTCCGGAGCCTCAACCTTCTATCTCCCAACAGATATCTTGGACTTTGATTGTGTTTTTTGATTTTGACCTGGCCCTCCCTTAGCAGACCACTGCTACTATGGACCTCTTTAGTTCCTATTTTCGGCAATCTTTCAACTTAGTCCTTTTGGTCTTAAGGTTACTAACTGATGAACTCTATTCACTTATACTGTAATTCTGACTCCACCCAAGCATTCACTGGAATAGCCTAACTGAAATCCTTTCTGTCATACCCAATATGGGAAGGTCTTGGGAGCACTAAGAAATCTGCCAATCCTGACCCCAGACTTGTTCTTAGAAAAGACCAGGGTAAAAGGACAATTGTAAAGGCAGAGTAGGGCATTGAAATCTTTGGTGATATCTGAGCCTTACTGGAAATATTTTGCCAGTTCAACTTTTTACCTCCAACAGGTAAGAGTTAAGATATTTATGTATCACTTAGCATTATTTGTGACTTCTTTAGCACAAGTCTCATTTACAGGGCCTGTTCCAAGTATATATTCAAGGTTAGATATAAAGAAATATGAGAACTTGGAACAAATGACAGTTGTGTGACATGCTATCATTTTGTCCACAAAGGCTAAAGAACTCAAGAGGAAGTAGCTGCAGGGCTGGCTAGGCAGCAGATAGAAAGAGTTAAGCTAATAGCAGCTCAAATAAAGCAAGAAGAGAGGAGGGGTAGGATCAGTAAGGGAAGATCTTCCTTGGATTTCTAATCTAGCAGTCTCCTAGGTGGTACAGTGGATAGAGTACCAGCCCTGAAGTTGGGAAGATCTGAGTTCAAATTCAGCCTCAGACACTTATTAGCTGTGTGATCATGGGCAAGTCATTTAATACTGATCTTCTTGAACCTAGGGCCATCTTGAGTTATCCTGATTCATATCTGACCATTGAATTCATATGACTCTGGAAAAGAAAGTGAAGCTGGTGACTTAGCATAGCTTCCTCTTACTCAAATCTAAATCATCTGCTTGGTTTGTTTTCATCTCCCTAAGGTCATGATCTTCTTCAAGATGGAAGGACAAATATCATCATCCTTTGGAAATTCCTCAGGGCATGAAATGTGAATATGTGGGCATAGTAACAATAGGATATATAGAGAGGAGGAGGGTTATCCTTCATGACTTCATTTCTCTTCTTCTACCAGTTAAAGTAATGATCTTTGCCTCATTCAGTCTCTGATGAAGTGGTGGTTCTTTTATCTAAACTCAAGCCCTTTAATTGTTCACTGGAATATTTTTCTTCTAGTCTTTTCTAAGAGAAGGTACATCATATAATAGTGCTGGATCTGGAGTCAGGAAGACCCAAGTTCAAATGTGTACTCAGATACTTATTAACTGTGTGATCTGGGGCAAGTCACTTAACTTTTGTTCAGTTTCCTCACCTGTAAAATGGGCATAATAATAGCTCCTACCTCCTAGGGTTATTGTGAAGCTCAAGTGAGATATATTTGTAAAATACTTAGCAAAGTGCCTGGCAAATTTCCTTCCTATATACAGGCTTCTTCTCTGCTTGCCAACAGACATGCTTAAGTTGATTCTATCCTTAAAAAGCTTTTACTTGACTCTGTCATTCCCTCAAGCTATGATCTCATATTTTTCCTCCCAGACATAGCCAAACTCCTAGAAAAAGCTGTTAATACCTGTTGCCTCCGCTTCCTCTCCTCCTACTCACTTCCCAACCCCTTGTAAGATGGTTTCCAACATTGTTGTGCAACTGAAACTACTTTTCAAGATAACCAACAACATCTTCATTGCTAGTTTTATAGTTAGCTAGGTACTAAGAGTTATTCCCCTAGAAGGGATCTCAGAGATCACTGATTCCACACCCCTTCTCTTACAATTGAAGTATAAGTGACTTGTCAAATGTCATCACAAGGTTATTAAATGACAGAAATAGGATTTGAACCCTGGTCTGTTTACTCTAGAGATCTCATTTCCCCCATATTATTACATGGCTAATGAAAAAGTAAAAACAAATATCTTTTGTACTTTTGTTCTAAACTTACTATGATTCATAATCTAATAATATTTTTGTTAGGGAAAAGCTATCCAAACTGTAATTTTTGTGTGTCCCAAAGAAATCATATAATGCTTATCATCTTAAAGATGGAAGCATATGAGTTGTGAACTCTACAGGAAAAATTCAGTCTATCTGAAGTGGAGGAAAATCTGATGCATTAAGGAAGTGCTCAGGAGCTCAAGTCTCAGGCAAGTCTCAGGAGTTTTAAAGGATACACACACACACACACACACACACACACACACACACATATATATTTATATCAGATTTTCAGATAACTATCTTGACTGAGTTGTCCAGAAGACAGCATTTCACTTCAGATCATATTGTTTTCTGTGATTATTACTTTCTTTCCCAAAGGAGAAATAGGTCAGGTTTGTTGGTTTTCCAACAGCTCATCCATTTACAAGCAAAGTACAGGCTGGGCATTTGAGATAAGGAAGTGATTAGGAGGCACATTTGTGCTTTTAATGGTTCCTGAGTCTGAATAGCCTGCTGAGAATTGGATAGGTCCTGGAAAAAGGAAATGTATTAAAGTGACAAGCTATTGTAGTATTTCACTTTTAAAGCACCCATGTTATTGTGTACTAATGTATCAGAATTTGGCATTAGGGTGGTATGCTTTAGGACTTAAAAAAATTCATATATACCGATCAACAATTCAGCAAATGTTTTAAATGGGGAGAAACCATAACCATGCCAAAGTAACTTTCCTGAGTAATGATTCTAAAAAGAGAGGCTGTAACATTGTATCAGTGTTTTAAATAAATTATTCCAAAAGAATAAAAACAAATTTCACATAAAATGAATAATAAAAACTAGAGATGTATAATATAAGATAGTATATCTGTATATGTATGTTCTCTCCATCATATAGGATTCCTCTCATGTCCTTTCTAATGTATTGGTGAAAGAATGTAACCTTGAATTCTTTAAGGCTATGCTGCAAAGCACAAGTCTTCTCTTCACTAGCAGGCCTACCAACTAGAAAAGTATTTAAGTATTATTGTGGTTTAGAAAAATGCATTTTTTTCAGTCTTTTTAAGTTCAACAAGCATCTGAGTCTTTTCTTCTGATTAAAACCCATTTTTTTCTGCTCTTGCCCCATTTCTCAGGAACCCTAGCTGAATGGATATTCCTTGCCTATGACCTTATGTGAAACCCATTAGACCTTCCAGAACAGGACCCTCCTGCCCTTTATAAAAACAGCTGACTTGCTTTGACCCAGGAGTTGGTCTGAGACATTTAGTAGAGAAGCTATTGGGATTCTAAGACCCTTGTAGAACTCTCCTCTCCTGCTGCAGTCTTGAGGCCATCATACTCAAGGCTCCTTGATGGTATTTTTGGTTGCATCCTTTCCCTGCCCTTTCCCATTTTTGTTCTGATGTCAAAAAGTGAGGACAGTGGGATACACTTCTTTCTTGTGACTTACTCCTTTGGGCTTCTTCAGTAAAGCTATATGGCATTTCCTTAAGTGAACAAAAAATAAAAAAGTTTATTGCTTTCAGCATTGTTTGACTTTTTTGATCTATCTGGGAAGTCCTTGTGGCTAGAAATGGTAATAGACTCATTGATGAGCTATATTTCTGTTGTCTGAGGATGAGCCTGGCTAAATTTGGAGAAATAGCAAACCTAGTTGTAGGGCACAAATTGAAGAATTTTGGGGATACATCGTCTCTTGAAAGGAATCTGCTAAGCCACTGTATTATTAATCGTTGCCAGTGCTTTATATGCTTTGTAAATTCTAGCAGGATTATGTCTTTCATTCCTTTATTCACATTCTTCTCAACACCTTGTACCCCCAATCCATTTACACTAATCAAAATTCTACTCTCCCTTCTAAGAACCGTTTAAACCCTACTTCCTCTGTAAAACTTTTACAATTGCATCAACCAAAGTGATTTTTTTTCTTTCTTTTAACTCCCATAACACTCCACAACTTTCATAACCCTTATCATGGCTTTTTTGATTGTGTCTTACCTTATCAAATTGTAAGCTATTTTTAAAAATAGAAAGTTCATTTTATTAATTTTTATGTTTCTCAAAGTAAGTATAAGTAGCATAATGGGTATAATGTTGGGCCTGGAATCTGAAAGAATTGAGTTCAAATTCAGCCTCAAACTTGTCCCTAGGCAAATCACTTAACCTCAATTTTTTCAACAATAGAATGGGAATAATAATATTATTATGAGGATCAAATGATGTCAATGAGATAAAATTTGTAAAGTGGCACTGAAATGCTTATTCCTTTCCCTTTGACAAAGTAGATATTCAATGACATTTATAAAGAGGACAATAATTGTCCTTCAATTTCTGGTATAAGTTACTGAGATGACCTTGAATTTTCTCTTTGGAAATCCTATGATTCTTTGAATGAATGATTTAAGTGAATATCTTATGCACTTATTCTTTAATCTACAGTCCCCAGCAACAGTGGAATAAAAGGACAAATTAAAGTAGCATGTTTGGGAATGAGTTACTGGTTCTCATATCCTATCTTGTGAAAATATTTGTGGAACGATTAAATGAAACTATAGAAAGGGCACATAGAAAACTGAGAGAAACCTATTAACACATTTTATACCCACACACCCAACTTTACAATTTTATTTAAGATTATTTTCTTGCTAAAGTTTTAAAACATTTAAGCTGAAAACTTGTTACATTGAGACACAGATATCTTATATCTTTCAAAAAACAAATCAATCAAAACCACATGTTTGAGCATGCTTTAATCTTACCATACATTTTCCTATTCTCTAAAATTGTGTCCATAATTACTTTGAACTTAATCTCTTTTTAAAAGCCACCAAAAATCAGATTTAAATGAACAATTCTTTATATGTAAACATCATGCTTGCATTTATATGAACATCATTATACTTATTAGCAATAACACATGGAATATCTGTGGCATTGTATTTGAAAGCTAAAGAAAGTATACAGATACTTTTCTAATGGAGAAAGATATAGTCTTTGCCTCTTTAGCAGTTAACAATAAGAAATAATTTTCATGAGGTTAAATGGAAAAATTAATAAATTAAAAATGTGGTATGATAATGAGTTGTGTCTTTCAAACTTTGATTTCTCTTTTTTAGTCTTTCTTGCTGAGGGACTGTTGACTAATGGAATCATTGTATTTAAAATAAAATGTGTTGAAAACCTATCTACAACTATGCCTTTGTAACAAGCATACCCTGAAAGGACTCATGCTGAAGGGCCTGAGCATTTAAAAAATATTTAGGCATAGAGGGCCTAAAAACATATGTGCATAAAAGACTGAACAGGAGTTTTGGGGAGAAGGTAGCTATAGGAAGACACAAGACTTCCATCTTTGAAAACCACACACTAAATAGGAAGAATTAGACTGTGGCAGAGGTGCTTGGTTCTAAAATGTTTTAGAACCAAGTCATGACATGATACCAGGAAGGAGAAGACCAATGAAAATACTCATAATAAGACAAAGGGTGGTCTAGTTTTTCTGATAATTTGTTGGAACCCCCAGTGTAGGGTGTAGAGAGATAAAGGTGGGATAAGAAAGAGGTGTCACTGTAACCGGGCCCTGACTGGAAGTGGTTGCTGTTGTTATTTGTTCTTTGTTCTCCAAGAAAATCATGACAACAGGGAGATGATGTCATGATTTGCAACTGAATTGGATTTAAGTGAAGTGGTGCTGGGCAAAGTCACCAACCACACTTTCTCCTCTGAAACCCCATCTGGGTCCAGATATGCATCAGGTTAATTGAAGATGGCCCTGGATGCAGTGGGAGAACTTGACTTTTAAAATTCCAGGGCACAGTTTGACTGAGGCAACACCCAGTCATAAAGGTTAGGTAAGAGTGAGATGAGGCCTAGAGACCAAGAATGACTACTTCTAAAAAAAGATCAAAGGAAAAAATGGTTGGGAGGGTGAGATCCTCAGAGTGTCTCAGTGATCAAGGCATGTAAGAAAGAAAGAAAGGAGGATTTAGTAAAAGATTAAAAGATAAGGATTAAGGAAATATGCCCTGACATAGGAGAGATTCCCTTCTAGGAGGAAGCATATATGCTGCCAACATTCTGCCCATTTTAGGACCTTGGGGCAAGGTCCCTATTGCCTCATACTAGTTATAGCTCTGAAACCTGGGCTGATAAAAAATTGGAATATGATTTCCAGTAATAATGACTTTCCAGGCCTCCAGTGCCTAAAGACCAGATAAAATATATATACATACACACACATATGTACATATATATGTATAAAATACATGCACACATACATATGTATAAATAACACCCTTCCTCTAGGGAACCCTGCCACACTTAAGAAGGATTGGTTTTACCTAGCTTCTCTGCAAATGGTTCTAGTCCCCACTAAAGGGGGAAGTCCCCTGTACCCCAGTACCATTTAACTACAATCATCTAGATTAGCTTTTACAAGAGAATATATATTTCAAAAGGTATAATAACAAATATACAAACAGTTTAATTAACTTCCTATAGAACACAGACCTAGTTCCACCTTGAGCTCAAGTCCCAAGCACTCCAGCTTCTTTGCTGGACTAGTTGTTGTAGTACTTTACATGTAAGGCTGGCCCCAATGTCACCAATTATTTGAACTCCTAGTCCTGGTTCTAGACTGCACCACACCAAGACAACTTTACAAGACAAACATCCCAAGCATGGGATAAAAAGGAGAGCAAGGGTAGGAAGGAAACCCTTCTTCCTCTTCAACAGAATAATTCTTAGCACCCATGATTCCTGTACTATGTAAACTGTGATCTATACCTTCCAGTTGGTATACCTGTCAACTGAATGAGTATATGGAAAAGATAGACATCTCATTCTAGAAGTTTTTAAAGATATAGCCTGTTCTAGCTACACAGCCAACTAAAAGATGTTACTCCCATTCTTATGGTAGGAAAAAGCAGGATGAAGGGTGTCTCCATGTTAGGTAATCTGGATATGCTCCAAGTCCCATTACACTAGTACTGTATTTCCCCCCATATATAAGATGCACCCTTTTATGAAAAATTTGGGGTCTAAAAACTGGGAGTATCTTATACAGTGGTTGTAGATTTTCTACTTGCATTTACTGGTTTTTCATGCTTATTGTCTTTGCATTCATTGTTTCTCATTTGTTACTGGTATATCAGGTTACCTTTTGCCACATTTTCCCCAGAAATGGTTCAGAAATTGTACAATGATCCAGTTTGCAAAAGTGAATGGAAATCGTGCTGCTGATCATAAGTTTGATCTTCCTCCAACTGAGAAAACAACCCAAGACTGGCTATGGGAAGAAGAAACCCTACTGAAAATGCTATGACAGAAGAAGGCCATGAGAGGCAAGGTAGCCAAATGGCCTGAGTTAGAGAGGGAAGTGAAGAGATGGCTTGAAGAGCAAAGGGCCATTGGAATTCCTGTGTCCACAAAGATAGTTCAGCATGAGGCAAGAATTGCTGATGAAAAAGAAGTGACTGATTTTAAAAGGGGACATAATTGGTGTTTCAGGTTCATGAAATGGAATGGACTAAGCATGTATACATGCACCAGACTTGCCCAAAAGATGTCTGAAAGTAGTGAGCAAAAGGTCCTTCAATTTCATGATGAATAAAACTTTAATTCAAAAACTTTATGTAATACATTTTTTTCAAATTTCAGGCCCCCAAATTAAGATGTGTCTTTTATATGGGAGTGTCTTAAATATGGGAAAATATGGTAACTTCTCCAGAAACAAAGGACCATCAATTCATATTTTAATCAATCAAGAGCTCCTAGATAACCAAGTGTTGCGTCCCCACAGCAGTTCTTTGCTGGTTCAATCACCTATGGAAACTTCATGACATGAAACTTCTGACAAGAGCAAATCTCAATTCATTCACAGCAAACTTACCAGCCCATGATTTCTTATGCTCACAACTGGTCCACTACTAGTGTCCTGGATGATAGGAGAAAAGTTTTGAACTATGGCCCCTTATTGTATACAGAAGAGCCCATTTTCTGAATTTAGATTTGTTGCTGTTGTTGAGTTGTTTCAGTCATGTCTGATTTTTTGTGACTCCATTTGGCATTTTCTTGACAAAAATACTGGAATAGGTTTTCATTTCCTTATTTTACATATGAGGAAACAAAATTAGATAGGGTTAAGTGATTTACCCAGAGTCACACAGAAAGAATCTGAGCTCAATGAGGTAAATGATTCTTCCTGACTTCAGACTAGCATTCTATCCCACTGTGCAAAAACTAATTGAAACAAATATATTACAAGACTTTATAGCAGAAATTAGACCAAACAGTATTAATTACAAAAATAGTGACTAGAATTTACATAGTAATTTAAGGCTTATAGAGTACTTTCATATCATTATTTGATTCTCACAACACTGAGGTAGTGTTGTATTACCCTCATTTTATAGATGAAGAAAGTAAAATTAAGTGATGTATCTAAGGTCATACTACTAACAAGTATCTGAAGTGGAATTTGAACTTGGGTCCCCCTGACTTGAAATCAAGCACTTTATAAACTGTAACCCTGACAGAAGAGGAATGATTGACTCCAGGAACAGTTTAGATAAGTGACCCCAACTCAGAACTGTATACCCATTTGTTAAGTCTTTTGGTCATACAGTAGAGCTCCTAGATTTTCTTGCCCAGTCAAAAAACTCGAGTTTCAAGTCAACTGAGTAAAGATGTTTTTAGGAACACAATTGAATAATACTCATGACTAGAAAGGAATAGCTTAAAATACCCATATTCAATAATTAAAAAAATTCCAATTAAATTTCTTTTAATCTTGGGTTGATACTCACTTCCAAACTCTTATGTGGGGCAAAACTGCTGCTCTACACCCAGGGCTCAGACTTCTCAGAGACTTCTGAGAATTCCTAGAATCTTTGCACAGAGATCATCTAGCCAAAATAGAAATCCTGTTATAACATCCCTTATAAGAGGGAAACAAATTAATATAAATAACAGGACAACACATTTGGGTGCCTGAAATGGCAATGATCTAGAGACATCACTTTAATATTTTTGTTAAAATAAAACAGCCTATATCACTTCTGGAATGGGAATGTTTCTGACATGTTAGGTTATGTCTACTACCACCATTATCTGGCTTTCCAGACCACTATTATAATTATTATAATAACATGACTGATAAATAGAATTCTCAACATCAATTCTGTGTCTACTACTGGCAGCTTCCCACAAATTAGGAGAGATTCTTTACATTCTTCTCCTCTTCCATGGAGATAACTGTCATCTTGTATTATAGGTAAAGAAAGCACATAAAAACTTAAAAGTGCCCTCCAGTAAAGAAAAAATATATACCTTTGCAATTCTTTCATAATGAATATGATTCTTCTCAAATCAGTCCCTGGAGAAATGGTCCAACTTACATTTACTAAGGAAGCATGAATCTTTCATTCAAAGTAGATACAATATGAGCCCTGGGAATGTGTAACTCAGTCAATTATATATACAATTAATACTCTCTAACTGTTATTATCTATGTAATCCTCAAAACAGGTAAGGTCAGGTGTAGGGATGGGGGGCAGGAAGATATTATTATGTAGAATTACTGAGAATTCACATAATTCTGAGTAGGATCTTAATGATCATCTTGTCCAATCCTCTTATTTTACAGATATTAAAACTGATCCAGAAAAGAAAAAATGAATTTCTTAAGTTCACAGAGGTAGTTAAATAAGATGGGATTTGAATTTATATGCTCTTACTCCAAATCCATTACTCTTTCTAAATCCAGTACCGCACAAAATATAGTTAAAGCCAAGTCAGTCTTAGAATTCCATCATTTTGTAGTAGATTTAAATGAGAATAATACTACTACTACTAATAATAATTACCATAATAATATTAATGCTAACTGATGTTTATAGAGCAAGATGCTTTACATATTTCACATCCTCTCTATCCTTTACTTCTGACAATTAACTTATACTTTTTTACTAATGAGGCATATGCATTCAAGAATGCTTTTTAATTCAGTGGCTGTGAAGGCAAATTACATTCTGAAGCAGACTTTAAACAATTTATGGTTTCATTAAAGTAGGTATTCTCATTACTGATGAAAGTTGAAACTTTCCCACACCCTAGTAGGTTGGCATACTTTGGTAGAGTTGCTGCACCACTTCTTCTCCCCCCTTTTCCCCATTCCCCACTCTCCCATCCAAATTTAGTACCTGGTAGCCAGACTTTTGGCAATGGACTTCTCAGATCTCTGTCAGACTACTACTAGCATGGCTGGCAGAATTTTTGTCTAATCCAGTAACTATGTAGCACAGTGGGCATGTAACTATGACATAAAGAGTAAATCTGAGTTCAAATTTGGCCATGATCACTTATTAGCTGTGTGAGTCTGGCTAAATCACTTAATCCTGTTTACTTTAGTTTTCTCCTCTACAAAATGAACTAGAGAAAGAGATGACAAACTACTCTAGTATCTTTGTCAAGAAAACTCCAAATGGGTCACAAAGAGTTGGACGTGACTGAACTGCTGAATAAAATGAGTGAATCAGTGAGTGTACTTATAACTTCTTGCTTGGAAGAGCTACTAAAGTTTATTTTCCTTGAGTGTAACCTTTAAAGAATGAAAGGTTACCTAAAAGTCATGATGAGATGCAATAGAGGAGAATTGTGAATGATTAAAATAAAAGGCTTTCTTCACTGTTATTGTGATTTTCTGTAGTATTCATTGAACACTCCCTATCTTACCTTCATGGAACTGTCAGATTTAGCAAACCAATTCAATGCTATTTTCATAGGGAGAAATACATATAAACAGAGTCATAATTAACTAGGGTATTTTGGACTTTTCCTTAGGTTCTAACATGGTGGATTGTTTTCTGGGAGAATGTACATGTTGGAAGCAGGGGGGGGGGGGGCGGTGTTTCATTCTTCCTAGGCCAGAGTCTGGCTGTAGTGTTTGGCTCTCTGCTGACTTGAATCTCTGAGATTTGGGACAGAACATAGGCCCTGGAGAAGGCAAGTGAATAGGGGTGGTGACAATGGATGTCAGAGTAGAAGGGAAAGAGAAGATGAACCACTTCCAATGACTAAACTTAAAATTGAACTATTATTCCCAGGGTCTGCGAGACTTTTCCTCTCAGTCTCCAGACCCCTTTCTACTATCTTTTCCCACATTCTCATCCCTATCCAGTTCAGCTTTCTTCATGTCCTATATTCTATAGCTTTTATTATTCCCTTCTGCCTTTTAGAACCTCTTATCTGTTGCTAAACTTCTCTTTTGTCTTAGATTTCTTTTTTCTCATATTTCTTCCATTTTATGGCAATCACTAAAACCTAGTGTTTTCCTGGAAACAACTAGAAACAAACCAGTCTTTGTTCCATGAGGTACAAAGGCCAATTTGCATAGAACCAAGGATATGAGTGGGCTTATTCCTAGCTCCTTCTTTTCCATACTCACCTTCCCTACCAACTTACTACTATTATTCATCACTATCTGCCCATCTACAGGAAGACGCTTCCCATCTTTACTAAGAATTCCAGCCTAGAATGGCTCAATGACTAGAGCAGTGACTCTCAAATCAGGATAATCTGTGTTCAAATCCAGCCTTAGACACTTACTAGCCATGTGGTTTTAGGAAAGACACTTTATTGTGCTTATCTAAGTTTTCTCAACTGTGAAATGGGAATAATAATAATAATAATAATAATACATGCCTCCTAGGGTTGTTATGACCATCAAATGAGATAAAATTTTAAAAACACTTGTAATAGTCATGGCACATAGCAATCTCTTCATAAATGCTTATTTCCTACTTTCCTATCCAAATCCTTATTATTTTCATCTAAAAGCTTTTAGGTCATAAGGGTACTTCTCCCCAGTAACTTTATTAGTGGTTTGTTCAGACTTCTCATTCACCTTGATGTCTACTCCCTTCAAATATCTTGGCTTCCTAAGAGGTTCCTTATTCTGTTCATTCCCTGCTCCTCAGACTTCTCAATACCTATGACCGTTGTCTCCAATCTTTCTGAACCAGGCAAAGGAATGATCATGTGATCATAGCTTAATCTCCTTCTATCCCCTGGCTCAAATAAATTTGTCCTAGGTGCTAAAACTCCTAGTTTTGACTCTGTGTGTAGACAACCCATGGAATAACTAAATTGCTTTTGGTGATCTATGAAGAATTACACAGATTGAAAGAGGTGCTGGAAAATTGGAAAGAGCATGAAATATTCTTCAGAAATCTAAAGTATAGGTTTATCTTCTCTTTGACTTCCACAAAGCATGGAATAACAAAGACATTTTCTCCAGAATTTTCCCAGTTCACCAAACAGTTCCTCCTCATTTGTCAGAGCAAGATTCACAACTGAAGTGCTTCTCCTCTTTACCAAAAGAGAAATTGTCTACAAGGTAAGTCAGAATTTCTCAGACATTCCAATTGTCTTGAGTTTCAAAAAGAAATAGAAAGTCTGGGAAATAATGGGTCACTGAATTTTATGTCCACCACAAATAAAATTCTAGTTTGGGTTATTTAGCTACTGATTTGTAAGTATTAATAATAATATTAATAATTAAAGTCTGAATGTATTATGACTAAGTCAATGCTGAAATGATAGCCTTGTGAACAAGATATAGAAGTATAAACTAAATGGGTTTTACAGTTATTAGAATGAGTTGATGACCATATCAAAAGCATGTTGATTAATAGATTGGTGTCTCCAAAGAAAGTCCCTAGTCATTGGACATCTACTTATTAGAAGTGTTATTTTTCCTTTAAGCACCTTCCAGGTCTATGATTCTATAAATTGTTGCTCTTCTCCAGCTAGAGTAGATGAACTTGCTGGTAGGGGTAGCTAGGTGGCATAGTGGATAGAGTACTAGCCCTGGAGTCAGGAGTACCTGAGTTCAAGTCCAGCCTTAGACACTTAATTGCCTATCTGTGTGACCTTGGGCAAGTCACTTATAATCCCATTGCCTTACAAAAACAAAAACAAAAAAGAGATTTGTTAATGCCTTAGATTAAAAAAAACATAGAAGATAATGCTCATCAAACTTACAAAAGATACAAAACTGGGAAAAATCTGTGGGCAATTGATTCAGGATCCACAAAAATGTTATAGATTGAACCAATTTTCTGAAACCCTCAAGACAACATTTTATAACAATCATTTACACAGGCTTGAAAAACCAACTCCACAAGTCCATGATGGGGGAGTCACGGCTAGAGACATGTGAAAAAGACAAAGACTTTTAGTTGACTGAAAAACCCAGTGTGAGTCAACACTGTGAAATGGTTGCCAAAAGAACAAACCTAATCATAGGCTGTAAAAGTCAATTAGTGTCCAGATCAAGGAAGAAATGATCCCTCTGTTTCTCTCTCTCTCTCTCTCTCTCTCTCTCTCTCTCTCTCTCTCTCTCTCTCTCTCTCTCTCTCTTTCTCTTTCCCCTCTCACACACACCTCACACAGTCCACTTCAGTACCACATTTTAAGAAGGATACAATAGAAAAGTAAGGCAGTCCCTACTTTCCAGAAGTGCATATTCTAATGGGGGAGAAAGCATAGTCAATATACCTGGAACATCTGGCCTTTCTATTCCTCAAAATACATATCCAATAGGAAAATGCTACTGGAATGTGCAAAGAAATTCAAATAACAAGCTGAGACATCTACAGCTGGGTCTAGTTTTATTTTGAATCTAAAAGACCCATGCAAACAAACAAAACCAACACACAGAAGAAATGAATTACTGCCAGCTCCCTGGAAGTGACTCAGGGTAGAGAAGAACCTTATTACTGCAGTTCCCAGCTTCCTCTCTTTGATTAAAAGGGGTTCATCATTATAGATAAGAGGATACTTTATTACATCTTGAAAATAAATGTCTCAACATGTATTTAAAATACTTTATTGATACTTTTTAAACATTCCTGTAGGTTTTGATATTTAATGGCAGGTTGTCATAGCCCTTAGAAAGCTGACTTTAGAATCAAATAGACTGGGCTTGAATTTGTCACGTAATGGTTGTGTAAATACATGTTTCTTAATCTTTCAGTACCCCACAATTCTTTAAGACTATAAATTACAGAATGGTTGGCAATCTTCAGTGGTAGAGGGAATTCCCTGTACTGAAGAAGTCCTAGGTTTGTAAGAGACAGAGAGGTATTGAGGAGGGAGGGAGGGAGGGAGGGCGACTAATGGAAATTTATTGAACCTTGTACATGGCTCTGTGCTAAGTCTTGCAAGAAAAATATAGATCAATCATTTGGAGTTCCTGACCTAAAGGAGCTTACAATCTAGTAGGAAGAAAAAGATTGTAGAGGAAAAACAAACCCAAATGTATAACAGAAGATAAAATATTGAAACTTTCATAATAGAGAGACAAAGCCCCAAGGATTTCAATAGAGAAAGACCATATATATGTGTATACACACACACACACACACACACAAACACATATATACGTATATTTGGAGTGGGGAGACAGTTCAGGCAAGACTTCAAGAAGGTCATTTATTAAAGAACAATAGGACACCTATTTGGCTAAGGAAATAACAATTGCTTTATATTGCATACCAGTGGTGTTGGTCTGAATTGAAAATGTGCCAGATTTCTTAACACATCATTAGTAAGTTCCTTAATTAACCTGTGGTGCTGTCAATGAGGATTGTTGTTTTAGGGATTAAGTGAGATGGATATTTCTTCCTTTGCTGATGGTGGTTTATTTGACCTATTACAGACACAAGACATAGTTCTTCAAAGTAAGCAAGAATTCCAGAAATATTTTCCATTCTCCATCTCTTTGCTTAAATTTGTTCTAATTTTGCTCCTTTAGACCGAAGCACTTGCAACTTGTTACACGAAACTTATTGTAACTTTAGTTACAGGATGCCTCTTTCTAAAATTGCTTCCCCCCATCCCACCCCTCACTCCACCCTCCTCAGACTTGATTGTGAAACTGGAGGTTACTGATGCTAGTTCCAAGAGATTCCATTCTGAGAACTGTTGTACTAGAAAAGGGTAGCTAGTCAGTCTCAGTGAAAAAGCACTATTAAGACCCCACCTAACCCCGGGATAGAGGAGCACTGGGCTAAACACAATCTCTGTAATTCCTGATGCAGAGTTTCGATTTCTGTCAGACCAATCAGCTTGTCAGCTCCTCTACTTGAAGTAAATAGTCTTTATCTTTATTAAAGCCTTTGACTAAAATTCCCTGCCATGCTGCCCACCTGCAACCCTAGCTCTGGTTTCACTTTTTCTGGGAAAGCTTCCATGACTAGCTCCTGCTGAGTTCACTCTTCTCGTTAGCATTTCCTTAGCATTTATATTCAATTCAATAAGCGCTTATTCAATTCCTTTAATGTTCAAGGAAAATGAGTTTAAAAGGATGAGAAACAACAAAATCCTTCCTTCTCCCTCCCCTTCTCTCTTTCTCTCCTCCCTCTCCCCCCCTTTCCTTCACTTTTTGTCTTTGTCTTTCAAATAAGTATGATAAAGAATATAAGAGAGCAAGTGATTCTTTATATGTCATCTGATGAAGTCAATGGATTCCTCAAAATATAATACCTTTCAGTGCCTAAAATACATATAATTACAAAAGAAATGACTTAATTTATAGAGTAGATGAATTGAAGGGGAGATTTAAACTTATTTAATAGATCAAATATTTTCAAATATTTCATTTCTTTTTGACTAAATAATATTTTTTCTAATTATATGTAAAAAGAATTTTTAACATTTGATTTCTAAAATTTAGTGTTACAAATTCTTTCCCTTCCTTGCCCCCCCATTGATAAGGCAAATAATTTGATATGGGTTATACATGTTCAATTATGCAAACCATATTTGCCTATTAGTCATGTGAAAGAAAATACAGATCAAAAATATAACTCCCTGAAAAAAGTTAAGTGAAAAATTGTGTACTTATATATGACTTCAGACTCCATCAGTTCTTTCTCTGGGAGTGTATCCCATTGTTTCATCATGAGTATTTTGTAATTGTCCTGGATCGTTGTCTTGATGAGAATGGGTAAGTCATTCACAGTTGGTCACCATACAATATGTACAATGTTCCCCTGGTTCTGATCTTTTCACTTTGTATCAGTTCATTTAAGTCTTTCCAGGTTTTTCTGATATCTGCTCATCATCAAATAGTTCATTTCAGGCATGCAAAGAGTCTACATTATTATGTCTCAGAACCTTGGCAAGGTTTACCTAATAATAATAGCATGATGCTGATGATGATAGCTAACATTTATATAGCATTAACTATGTGCCAAATGCTTTACAATTTTATTATCTCTCTTGATACCTCTTGAGGATATGGGAAATAGTTTTAGTGGACACTGTCAGAAACCTAGCTCTGTACTGAATTGATAACACCTGGTCATAATAAACCAACTTTCCCCGGTGTTTTATATTGTGTCCCAACTCTTGAATCACACTACGGATATGGATATGGATAGCTTGAAGAATATAGATGAAATTTGCTTGCCTGGCTATTTCTTCCAAAAGATGGACAATCTATAATGCAAATATATGGGAAGACTAAAGGAAACTTCAGATTTCCTATTTCTTGAAAATCCTGCCATGGGCTGATATCATACCCAGTTCTTTTTTAAGTGTAATGAATAACATTGCAGAAAATTCTGCACCTCCTGATTTAGTTTTTTTCACCACCTCTCCATAGGCCTGTT
Organism: Macrotis lagotis; assembly: GCF_037893015.1. Lineage (NCBI taxonomy): Eukaryota > Metazoa > Chordata > Mammalia > Peramelemorphia > Peramelidae > Macrotis > Macrotis lagotis. The sequence continues at coordinate 163,761,223 of NC_133662.1, read as the reverse complement.
CATTGGTAGGACAGAATTCTAGTATTTACAAAAACTTGATCATGAACTCTATAATTTTCATTTGAAATGATCTCTGTTGGCTACATATCTTGTTGTATAATTTCTATGAAGAATACCAGGCTGTTTGAGATGCATTTGACAGTTTTAGGCATGGAATCAAGTAACACATCCTATTTAATCATCCTTCCCAGGCATCTTGCCATGAGTCCTATTACTTCTCTCCTTATCCACACCTGGAGTAGTATTCTCTAGAATGGACCTCCAGACACTGACTCTTCTTTTTTTTTTCCTAAGGAAGTTAATCCACTCAGTTTTGGAATTCTTCTCTGAGGTTAAGCTGTCCTAACTGTTGAATAAGTGAATGTTAATTTACTTAACCCACTATATCTATCTGACCCTAGACTAGATTATGCTTTCTATTTCATCCATTTATCCATCCAACTTGGATATCTTATCATTGGCCCTCATGCCTCTATACATACTATCCTTCTCAACCTTTCTTGCTCAGGAAACAGGAATCAAATGATCATTTCCACTGATTCTGGAAAACATTTGATAATATGGCAATCAGTTGTCTTAGAGTCCTACTTACTATCTTTGTACCAAAACTCCCTTCCCTGACCTTGACTCTTCTATATGTCTTGTCTGCCCCATTGGAATATAAGCTCCTTGAGGAAGCTTTTAATTTTGTATTTGCATTTTCATTATCTAGTCCAGTTCCTGTTACAATTAGCCCCTTAGTAAATTTTACTTCCTCCTCTCCTTCCTTGCTTCCTCCCTTCCTCCCTTCCTTCTTCCCTCCTTTCCCTCCTCCCTTCCTCCCTCCCTCCCTTTCTTCCTTCCTCCCTCTCTCCCTCCCTCCTTTCCTTCCTTCCTTCCTTCCTTCCTTCCTTCCTTCCTTCCTTCCTTCCTTCCTTCCTTCCTTCCTTCCTTCCTTCCTTCCTTCCTTTCTTCCTCCCTCCCTCCTTTTTACCCTCCCTCCTTTCCTCCCTCCCTCCCTCCCTTCTTCCCTCCCTTCCTTCCTTCCATCCTCCCTCCCTTCTTCCCTCTTTCCTTCCCTCCTTTCTTCCCTCCTCCCTTCTTCCCTCCTCCCTCCCTTCCTTCCTTCCTTCTTCCTTGAGGAAATATGGTGTCTGTATTGAAAAATTATAATGTATTTTAGGGACAACATAGAATCTATCACAAAATCTACTCCCATGTATAACTATAGTTTCAATGTTATGACTAGTTATTATAAAAACATTCAAGGTCTTTGTCACAGCTCAAAGATCTGGCATTCATCAGTGAACTGACATACTTTTTTTTTTTTGGTGGTGATGGTTCTGAGAATTTCAGACTTATGATTTTACCAATATAGGAGTTTCCTGGTATGAAAATTACCTTGACTGGTGCAGAATGGCAACTCCTTGAATTAAATAGGGTCTTGAATTAAATAGGGTACTGAGAGAGTGACTTCCCTATGGTAGCTAATATTGTGCCAGTGGCATGATTTGACTAGTTTAACTTCAGGGTCTATCCAATATATCATGTTTTGCATGGTATATTTTGTACCTTTCTGGTCACTAATATTTCATACAATACTCTTTTTTTTGTAAGGCAAATGGGATTAAGTGGCTTGCCCAAGGCTACACAGCTAGGTAATTATTAAGTGTCTGAGACTGGATTTGAACCCCGGTCCTCCTGACTCCAGGGCCGGTGCTTTATCCATTGTGCCACCTAGCCTCCCCATGGTCACTAATATTTCAAATGAATTAAAATTTTCATCTGGACTTCTAGATCCTTTGCCATTGTGGCATGATGAAGAGCTCAAAAGACCTCTCCCTAAAAATGTCTTGGCATCATGACTCATCCCTGAAAAACTTAGTAGTTGAATCCACATCCCCCCAGTTTTGCCTACTCATATCTTTAGTGTGAATACAGGATGCATCATCCTTATTGATGTGGTCTCCTCTGGCTCTGAGCTCTGGTATATAAAGTGCTCAATAGCTAGTATTTGGATCACTCTAAGGAAAACTTATCAAGGCAGGAGAGCTCATCCTGTATGGTACCTTAAAAATATGTGAACTTCTTTAAATTTTTAGGGTTTGAGAGACTGTGATCCAGTGATATGCACCTTCTCAGGGTGCCCTCCAGGTCTCTAGGGATGATCTTAGAGATGAGTCACTATGCCACAATATTTCCAGGGAGAGGTTTTTGGACTTTTTCTGCCAGCACTAATTGGTGTGAGTAATAGGCCAGTCAAAGAATTCCTGAAGTCAGGTCCACATAGCTGACACATTTTGCATGAACAGTTGGCTACTCCAATGGGTCAGAGTGGTACAGACCAAAAAAACACTGTTTCTAGAGTCAGAGAGTAAGGGCTCAAATTCTACCTCTGATCCCACCTTTGTGATGTTGGGAAAGTTCTTGGGTCTGTTTTGTTGTTTCAGTAATTCCTTCGAGCTTCAAATAAGGAATCCTAAAATTGAACACTTATAGTTAGGGTGTCATGATAGTAGTAAGGGCAGTTAGGTGGTACAGTGAATAGAGTATTGAACAGTCTAGAGACAGTAAGACTCATCTTCCTGAGTTCAAATCTCTCCTCAGACACTTACCACCTGTGTGATCCTGGGCAACTCACCTAACTGTTTGACTTAATTTCCTCATTTATAAAATAAATTTGAGGAGAAAATGGCAAACTACTCTGGTATCTTTGCCAAGTGGGGTCAAGAAGAGTTGGAACATTACTGAAATGACTAAGTAACAACAACAACAACAACAATAGTAGAAAATATCTTCTTTTAGGCTACTTTTCAGGTCCACATAATGATAGAACTACTCTCAATTGGGGAATGGCTGATCAAAGTGTGATCTGCGATTATGATGTGTAATGGAAGTAGTGCCTTGGAGAATCTTGGAGAATGGGTAGACATTCTGAAACTGATTCTGAAATGGTAATAATATGGAAGATTGTGGCCTTTTTGACTAAGTAGAAGTTTTAGAGCTGGAACTGGGAGCACCTTCAAAAAATATTAATCAGCATTGGCCTCTTCTTTTTTTGATAAGTCCTTTCTCTCTCGATGTGATTACTTTGCTGATAATGTCTCTTGAGGCAGACTACCTGCCCCTTTGAGGCAGACACATGGCTCTAAAGAAATTTGATCTTGATTCCTTGCTTGTGTTGGTGTTTGTTCTTTTGTTTTATGTGAAGGAAATTATTTTGGAAGCTCTAACCTCTGTGGATTTTCAGAGTCAAAAGAGCAAATCACCCAGGAATCTGGGCATCTGGGAGTCCTGGTTACATAGCCAGTCTAACATCCTCAGTCCTGAGGATTGATAAATGTCCTTTGAGCCCAGTCTCAAATCCAGTTTTGCTTCAAATTTGTACATTGTAGGGATCTCTTCAGTTGACTTTTAGATTGATTTGTAAAAAAAGATCAAATGACACAATAACAACAAAAAAAACCCCTAAGCTCTTCATGTTATGATGAATAGAAAAACTATCCTATAAAATCAGTATGGCAATAGTAGGCCAGAAAATTGAAAATGCTGATCATAAAAGTCTATCATTGTTTTGATCCAACAGAAAGTTTCTTCTAGAGAAAAGTCCTGCTCTCATAATCTGTGTTTATTCCATATGGGGAATTTCATCAATCACAATGAACATTTTGCACAAAAATAGTTCTTGTGGAGTTGCCCCTGAGGGAAGACAAGGTACTCTGAAATTTGGGATAATTATTTTTATTAAATTTTATTTTTTCCAATTAAATTCTTTTTTAGTTTTTTTTGCAAGGCAATGAGGTTAAGTGGCTTGTCCGAGGCCACATGGCTAGGTAATTATTAAGTGTCTGAGGCCGGATTTGAACTTAGGTACTCCTGACTCCAAGGCCAGTGCTCTATCTATCCACTGCACCACCTAGCTGCCCTACCAATTAAATTTAAAGAGAGTTTTCAACACTCTTTTTTGGATAAGATTTTGAGTTCCACATTTTTCTGCCCTTCCCCTTCACTTCCCTCTCTCTTCATGATAGAGAATAATCTGATATAGGTTATACATGTACAATCATGTTTAACATATTTCCATGTCAGTCATGTTGTGAAAGAAGAATCAAAACAAAAGGGAAAAAACACAAGAAAGAAAAAACAAAAAACATCTTAAAATGTGAAAATAGTATGCTTTGATTTGCATTCAAACTTCATACTTTTTTCCTCTGGATGTAGATGGCATTTTCCAATCACAAATCTTTTAGAACTGTCTTTGCTCATTGAACTGCTAAGAGAAGCTAAGTCTGTCATAGTTGATCACCACACAAGTTGCTGTTAATGTACACAATGTTCTCCTGGCTTTGCTCACTTCAATCAACATCAGTTCATGGGAGTTTCTCCAGGTTTTTTCTGAAAACCACTTGCTCATGATTTCTTACAGAACAATAATATTCCATAACATTTATATACCACAATTTGTTCAACCATTCCATTTGGGACAATTTTATACAATATTATTCATGATTTAGATTCTCTAAAGGAGAAAACTGTTATGTTTTATTATTAGAAAAAGAAGTTCTTGAAGGGAAATAAATTTTCAGTGTATTTATACTTTGGAAATCAGCAATTTTTCCAAATCAGGGCGTGATTTATTGTTTTATTGACTGTCTAGACTTAAGAAAGTGATAGAAAAAATGTTAATAAAGCAGATTAAAATTAAAAGTGTGTCTTGTATGTCTGGAGAGCTGTTTGTTAAACATTTACCAGCACATCCATAGTAACAAGTGAGAAGGTGTTCTTGGATTGTAGTCTGCGTCATTTAAGGGAGACAGTGAGAAACAATAGCCAATTAATATATATATATATATATATATATATATGTGTATATACACATATATATTTATTAAGTAGCTGATATGTGCCAGGCATAGTGTTAGGCAAATAAAAAATGAAAAAATTTTAACTACAAGTGTGTACTAAAACATCCTTTCTGATCACTATCCATATTTTGCCTCATAATGGCAAAGCCAAAAATCCTTTCCTTTTTCACCAAAAAAAGTAAATTTATTGTAAAAGGCACTCAATATTAGTCAGTTTCTCTTTACGATGAAGCAGAAATAGAAAATTCTTTCCCTTCTTAATTTTATTGTGTGCATATTATAGACTGTTTGGCCTCTGAGGGGAAGATTTTTAAAAGAAGCAGGCAGCAAATTTTTTGTCTTTACATGGATCTGTTAAAAGCAAGAATTGCTTTCCTTAGCAGTTGCAGCAACGAATTCTCTGTTCAGTGCATGACTAATTCATGTGACTAATTCACAATCTGCAAACTTTAGATGTATAAAGATTCATGGAGTAAATATAGTAAATTCCTGTTGATTCTTGATTGTTCTGAGTTTTGCACTAAAATATTATCTAGGAAGGTGAAGGATGTCCCATTTATTAAAATATTCTTCCCCTTCAATTAGTCTTTCTTTCCACCCCCCCACATTTTGAGATGAAAGTTAATAAAAATATTTTCCGAGGTATACTCTTTCCTTGCCCCAGTTTCTTTTGGGTGGTGAGTTGGGGAATATTGGGTGGTGAGGATTTGGGTGGTGAGGATTTCCTAAATAGGAGGGGACAAGGACAATGGCAGACAAAGGTTAAGTAGAAGAAGTAGCTTCCTGTTTCTGATTTGCCAAATATTTATTGAATTCAAATTCTGTCATGTACCATGCTTTTTGTTTCCATATGGGGAATTAAGTATTAAGTATTAAGTAATTAAGTATTAAGAATACTGGAGAGTCAGGATTCTAAGATCATTTAATTAAAATTTATTTCTTTTCCTGGCTTCATTTTACTTACTAATTGCACTTCTCTTCTTTACTTCCATCCTACTTTCCCTTCAATATTTGAAAGAATATTTTTGGAGAAGGAAGCACAATGTGCTAAAGAAAAGAATGATAAATTTAAAATTATTATTAGAATTATTCAGTTTTTAAATTTATTTTTTTATAATGCAGCACAATAAAAACAATAGTACATGAAATTGCAAACTACTATGCACAACTTGATATTTTTTTCAAATAAACATCAAAATTATCTTGTAAATTTTTTTCTTACTTCCAAAAAGATCTGCTTTCTAATCTCAACTTGACTTAATTTTTCTTTGTTCCTGCATTCATTTAATAAACAATTGCCCACTATGGGCACAGAAGAGGAATTTGTTTAAGCTATAAATATGTGTAAGATAAGGTTCCTGTCCTCAAGAAATTTACAATTCAATCGAAATAAGTAACTATAATATAAGACAGTTTGGAAAAGGAATGGGAATCAGTAGAGCAGATTCTAAGTCTGCCACTGAAGCACTGTGTGATGGTAGAATGTAACTTTTCCTGAGTCTGACTGCTTATCTTTCAAATTAGAGATTTTCATTAGATTATATCTCTAAGGTTTCCTTCTCTTTTAAAAGTCTGTTTGAAGGCTGTTAATGTAGCTATTATCTCTATTTCAGAGTTAGAGATTGAATCTTTGATTTTTTTTTTATTTTAGAGGAAACTCCTACCAATGTAAATTCAGCACATTCTCTGAAAATTTTTTTGGGGGGACACAACTGTACTATCTGTCCCTCCGGGACAGATATTCCTGAGGGAATAAACCTAGACTGATCTGAGATGTCTCCTTTCTACTGCCATCAACTGAAGTTCCTATAAGCTTATTTCCCCCATCATTGAAGAGTCAGTGATCAGCACTCACTGTTAATAACAGTTGGCTATTACAGAGCTATTTACTTCACAGATATAGCAATAACAAATTTGCAAGCATTTCCCCTTTCACCTGGGGACATAATTTCTCTTTTACCATTTAAGTGTGTATTGTGAAGAGTAGTTAAGATCATATCTTAGCTCAGATCCTACAAGGAATAGCAAGTTCATGTCTAAATGAAACATGGACTTGACTCTCAATGGTCCTTCCTAAAAATCAAAGCTTATCCCTTGGGGCATTGATAATTAAATGAAACATGGACTTGACTCTCAATGGTCCTTCCTAAAAATCAAAGCTTATCCCTTGGGGCATTGATAATTAAACCCATGTTCTGGATTACCAAAATGCTGTTGTTTCCTTTTCCTCTTGATGACCTTTTGAACCCATTAGGTCATGAGATTCCACTCCTCTTTTGAGAGTAGACAAAGAATAAATGTAAAGGACAAGGTCTAAGAACTAGCTCTCAGGGATCATATGATCTCCAGGGGGAGAAGATTCTAAGACCTCTCGCCTTAGTATGGTCTCTTAGTAGAAACAATGAGTTTAAAAAGTCACCCAAATTCCCCAAGGGTAACTGAGGTGAAAGAGGAGACAACTGTTGCTAATAAGTCTTTGTGTATACCTTTGAAAGAGTCTCTCTTAATAGATTTCTGAAATCTAAAATTCCATGTGTTAGTACTAGTCAACCTAAAAGATCTGGGGGGGGGGGGGAATACCTACCAGAATAAAAAGGGGGATTGGGAAAATTTTTGTTCTAAATAGATGAACAACAGTCTTTTTCATATTGGGAAAAAAAAGTCACACATGATACTTAATTCCACAGATGATATTTTAGTGGGAAATATATTACCTTCACTTAAAACTTCTTAATGAACCCATTGTCATATCATGTGAAATACAAGGGTTCCACAGAAAAATTTGGGAAGTAATAGTGTAGATGTAGCCTTAAAAACTGTTTTGGATTGAATTATAATGATAACAACAACAACAACAACAACAACAATAATAATACAGTCTTAGAAATAGAAAGAAAATATTTTATTACACTACTAAGATGAAATGTGATGGTTAGACAAAAGGATCAGACAGAGGAGTCAAATATTTTCCTCCAAGTTATGCCACTGAGTCACTGTAAGGGAGAAAGTAATGACTTTCAAAGTTCTAGGTATATTATTTTATATAGCACTAACTATATCATTAAGAATTTTTTTTAAAGGAATCATAATTAGCAATGAGTCCATCATGTCCATTTTCTACCTACAAACCTATTGTCAAGAAAATGCCACACAAAAAACTTGAATTATAAATATGCCTTTAATTCTGATATTTTTTGTTTTGATTCATTTACAGTAGAATAGGGAAAAGAAAATGCAGTCTGGTAAATGCATTACTAAGTCATACTGGTGTTGCCTTTTCTGAATTAAAAATCAATGCCATTATAATTTCCCTCCCTTTTTTAAAAATGCTGAGAATTACCTAACAACATCAGAAAATGGGGCTCTACTGATTCCATAAAAATGTACTTGGATAAAGAATGATGAAAGCCGGGATGACCAGATGTTCAGATAGTTATAGAATAAGAGAAACTCTTTTTATTTTGAAATTCAGGGTAGTTATAGGGAAAGAGTTCTGAACATGGAATTGGAGGAGCTGAGCATATATATATATATATGTATATTTGTATATATCACCTATGTGATTTTGGCCAAGATATCCTCCCTGGGTCTCAGTTTCCTCACTGAGGGGGATCTCAACGGTGTCTTTCAGCTCTACATTTTTGATCCTATAATCTTGTGCTTCTGTTGTGAATGTGAGAATATTCAGACCATTTCAACAAAGTTACCTATCAGCAGGATACAACCGATGGAACAAAGTCGCAGCTTTAGAAGCACATGTGACACATAAAGGGTAGAATGACACAGTGAGTTCATCTAGGTTTGTAGTGGTTTGTCTGAAAGCCACACTTATTCTAGTGCTTTGGGGGGGGGGTGTCTGGGTTGAAATTGTGGACCAAGAAATATGGATCTGGTCAGCTAGGGCTGTCTATAGGAATTGTATACTATCAGAGATACAGAAATAGATATGAAAAACAAAAATATGGCTATATATGTTTATGTGTTTATATATATGTGTGCATATATATGTGTATATACATACGTAACATACATATGTTCACATATACACTAAGTGTACCTGTATAAAATTTTGTAATTCACAGTGAAATATTCTCTCCCTTCCTGTCTCTCTCTCTCTCTCTCTCTCTCTTTCTCCTCTCTTTTCTTTTTTCCTCCTTAATACTCTTAGAGAACTATTTTCATTTAAAAATAAACCACTTATTGAAGGGAGATGGAGAAGGTGCACTTTTAACATCTCTCTTAGTTTTTTGGAATGAATGGAAGATTTCCTTTAGTTCAATTCTCAGGAATACTTTTAGTTTGGATCTATGATTTCTTTCAGTGTGGAGCACCTTCAGGATTGAAACTTCTTTTACTTGCTGCCTGGAGACACTGGGTAGTTAAGGGACTTGCACATTATTTCTTAGCTAGTATCTTTCAAAGATAGAACTTGAACCCAGACCTTTGGGAGTCTTAAGTCAGTCATCTAGAATCTTTCTCCTCTTCATTACAAGAGGAAATTGCTTACCAGAATTGTGGGGCCAATTCACAGTTCTACCAATATTTGTTTCCATATACTGCTTTCTCAATGTCTCCAACATTTACAATTTTCCTTTTTTGACAACCTAGCCAGTCCGAGAACAAGGAAGGCCCTCAAATTTGTTTTAATTTGTATGTCTCTAATTTTTAGTCATTTAGAGCACTTTTTCATTTGGATGTCTCCCTTTGAAAAAATTACTTTCCCAGAGTCTTGTCTTATTAAATTGACATTTGATTACTGTTTTTGAATGGATTGAAGTGAATGGACAGATCAATTAGTCAGTCAGCTAGTTAGGTAACTTTTATTAAGTATTTATTATGTCCCAGGCATTATACTAAGACTGGATATTCAACAGAAGGCAAATGACAATCCCTGTGCAGGTGACATGAGGACAATGGTACCCTCTACAGTAATAGGAAGCTTATGGAGAAGGGAGGGTTTGGGGGGAAAAGATAAAGAGTTCAAATGGGAATTGAGAAATATTGGTGGACCTTGGGCAAGTTTTCCTGCTTTTTCCTTGTTCCAGTGATTCAAAAATTGAGAAGGCAGCAATCTGAGGCTGCAAAGTAATTCTACTAAAAGTAATAATAGGTTACTGAATTATGAACCTTCTGTATAGTACTTTCCTCACCAAATTGAAGATTGTGGTTGAGAGAGGATTTCTAACTAGGGCCTAGAGGCCTTCATGTGGGGTATTGTTCTCTGTTAGCCTAGTAAGATTGATTATAACTCTTTTCTTGAAATTAATTTATTTTAAGTCAAAATTAAGTTAATATTTCTATCTAAATTTATAATCATGTATAAGTTATATTAAATGATTTTTTTACAGTTATAGAAATAACTTCTTCATGAATTGGTTACAATCTAAGTAGTTTTTCTTAACAGTTATTATCCCTAACACTTACAGAGGTAACATATTGCTAACTTTCAATCCAGAGCATTTTCTAAATCTTTGAAATAAAATATACCAAAGCCTTAAGTAGCTGTTAACTGTAACTACAAGAAATACTTGTCCCACTCATACAATCCCTATTTAATATCAACCATGTTGCAGAAGAGTAACCAAATTCAGTATTTAAAAAAATTATCCAACATAAACAAAGTAAAGTTGAACTAGTTAAGTATTAGGGATACAACAATTATGTTGCTCCTACCTTTATGGAATTTACAATCTAATGAGAGTTAGAAGATAATGTTAAATGTTCTCTAGTAACTGTAATGCAAAGTAGAATAACATTAATATTGCAGCAGAGGACAGAATGATCTAAGAGTTTGAATATGGGAGGGATTACTTCCAGACACTAAAGCAGTAATACATGAGTTTGGTCTCAAAGAGAAAAAAGAACTTATTACCTGTGTGACCTTGGGCACGTCACTTAAGAGCCCTAAGGAAGTTTCCTCAATTGTAAAATGAAGAGTTTACACTAGATAATCTCTAGGTCCCCTTTCAATGCTAGATCTATGAGCTTCTTTTATGTTTTTGATATTTTTGGGAGAGAGTATTGGTGAGGGGTGTTCATTTAATGAGGGGGTGTTCAAACACATGGAAATGAAAAAGAAGAGGAAAATTTGGGAGGTAGTCCAATTTGGTTAAAGAGGATAGTATATGAAGTGGGAATAGTATGAAATAATTTGGACATATTGGTTGGAGCAAGTTGACATGAAACTTTGGATGCTAGATTCAAGCATTTTTGTTTTATTTGGTAGGCAATGAGGAGCCACTGATGGTTTTTTGAACAGGAAAATGATCACTCAGGCAGTGTGGTTTACAAAAAAATGTACTGACTCTAGAATTGAAGAACTTGGGTTCAAATCCTAATTTTACTGGTGTGACCCTGTACAAGTCACTGAATTTCCATGTGTTTCAGTTTCCTCACCTATAGCATGAAGGGTTTGAACTCTGACATCCCTTTCAGCTCTAAATCTATGATCCTGAGATTACTATTAATAATAACATGAGGTTAATATAAAAGTCCAAGCAACAGGTGATGAGGGTCTGAAAGAGGACTTTTGGGAATTGGAGAGGAAAAGGAGCTTAATTCAGGGGACATTACAGAGATCCTAGAACTGGCAGGACTTATTGTCTGATTAGACGTTTCTGAGGTTTTGAAACCATAACTGGGAAAATAAAAGATATTTGGTATGTAGTAGACATTTAGTAAATGCTTTATAATTGATTTATTATCAATATTAACATAAACAGAACATTTGGGAGGATAGATACTTTCTATAATATTTCAAGACTTTGTAGAGTTTTATACATATTTTTTCATTTGATCACTACAACAACCCTATGAGTTAAGGCTATTATTTCCCCTCATTATGAATATGAGGAAATTGAGACTAAGAGAGGGCAAGTGACTTCTTCAGGGTCACACGGCTAGTAAGTTTCTAAGGCAATGTTTAAACTCAGATTTTCTTGATTTTAAATCCAGAATTATATCTCAGCTTTGAAAGTATTGGATTTAAGATAACTAGAAGAAAGTGCTAGCACTGTGAAGAAAGTTTTAGGACTAATATGGTAATAATTGGTCCCTGCAAATATCTTATTATATTAAATAAAAATATTCAAAAATTGAGTAATTCATATGTAAGACCATAATAATAATCTCCTCAACCCAAAGGATTCAGGTCACTTTTAAAAATCTTTAAAGATTTTGAAATATTTTCTTCAGTTAACAAGTGTATTTTCTCTCTCTTCCACTTCTTTCCCTAACAAAGAAAAGCAATATCTTTACAACAATATATGAAGAAATAAACAAAATTCCTTTAATGTGATGACCAGAAATGTTAGCAGTCTTCATTCTTAGGTTTTGTATTTTTTTTTTGCAAGGCAAAATGGGGTTAAGTGGCTTGCCCAAGGCCACACAGCTAGGTAATCATTAAGGGTCTGAGACTGGATTTGAACCCAGGTACTCCTGACTCCAGAGCCGGTGCTTTATCCACTGTGCCACCTAGCCGCCCCCCAGCAGTCTTCATTCTTTATCTTCTGTAATGGTTGGTCATTGCATTGATCAGAGTCCTAACACTTCAAAGTTGTTTATTTTTACTATATTGTTCTGTGCAATATTTCAATAAATTGTTCTGACTCTGTTTACCTCACTTTGCATTGAATCATTCATGTTCCCCAGATTTCTCTGAAACTGAATTTTAATCATTTCTGATGGCACAATGACATGCAATTATTCTTCTATTCTACTTTCTCAATCATTCCTCAAAGAACATGAAAGTTCTAGTTCATTTTGGGAACCTTCACTTCCTTTGACTTATTTGAGAGCAACATTGATATAAATGGTAGATTGGAAAACAGAGAAACTGCAGAGAGCTACAAAGTTATTATAATAACATAAACAAGAAGCAATGAGGATCTTAAAACAAGATAGTATAAGAGGAAGTTAAGGGGTAGCTAGGTGGCATAGTGGATAGAGCACCGGCCCTGGAGTCAGGAGTACCTGGGTTCAAATCCGATCTCAGACACTTAATAGTTCCCTAGCTGTGTGGCCTTGGGCAAGCCACTTAAACCCGTTTGCCTTGCCAAAAAAACCCTAAAAAAAGAGGAAGTTAAAAGAAGGAAGGCAAAAGAGTCCTCATGACAGTGGAACCTGGGAATGCCATTATCCATCACTTCTATGAAAGGTGGCCATCAGTTCCTCTTAAAAGCATACAGGCTTTTTTAGGTTTTATTTACTTAGTAGAAAAAGCAGCTTGACTCATATCTGTAGTCAATAGAAAGTCAGATTAACTTTTTTTTTTCATTTCAAGGGGTTCCTAGCCTTGGGATCCCATATGTTTTTTTTTTTTTTTATTTACAATACTGACTTGAGTGGAGTATCATTAAAACGAGTTTAGCACTTGTTTTTTAGCTCCTCTTGTATGAAACTTCTTCCCAGTTTGAGTCTGTAAGCAGCTATAATTCCCTCTTATATGCAATTCTCTCTAGTAATGGATGACTATCCCTATATGACTCCTGCTGTTTCTCTTTTGTTTTCATAATTGTTTTCTGTTCCTGGTCAGCATCAGGGCCCTTCTGGACAATGCCACTTCATCTCCATTAACTCACTGTTGCCTGACTCTACTTTGCTACCAGTCTCCAAGTTACTCTTTCTCATTAAATGTTTCCTTAAACATCGAACTCCACAGCCTTACTCTTCAAACAAAGGGTCTCATTATCCCCACTTAATTTAGGTTTTAAAATTTGCAAGGAATTTTTATAGTAATTTTAGGTGATCATCCTCTTTGAAGTAGGCTCTATATGTATTATTATCAATCCCATTTTACAGATAATGAAACAAGTTCAGAAAGATCAAGTGATTTGCCCAGTAAGTGCTAGGTACAAGATTCCAACCTAGACCTGGATCTAACATTCTTTCTATTTATCACTCCTAGTCAAGTGGGAAGTGAACTCTACTATCTTCCAGTTTCTAGGTAAAGTGCCTCCTACCTTCCCTCTTAGTTTGAATGTCTCCCTGACTCTTGAGGTTTGGAGCTACTTCTCATTCACTCCCATTACCCTTGTACCTCTTCATTCTTTGTTGTCCCTTTTGGCAGCTTGCCCAGATGATACAAATTACCAGAAGTCTTATTTGAATTTTAAGAAAGCACTTGTAACAAAGTCAGGGAGGGACAGGACCAGCTGTTACTCTCAGGACAGACAGATACTGGGGGGGCAGTGCAAAGCAGTCATATTTGATGAATAAGTTGGTGGGGGAGAAAAAGAGCAACTGCTGTAGAAAGAATATTTGTGTCATTGTTACATAAGGAATAGAAGAAATTGCTCTTTTTAAATACTTAATCATGATGAATCTAGGTGGCTGAAGCTTACATATTCATCAAAGTCAAATGTTTCATGGGCTCAGTAAAAACTAGAATCATGGCATTTGATATCTAAAGGGAAATTAAAAGTATCTTTGATCAAGTCCAGCCTTTGATTAAATTCCTCTAGTGATGGGGAGTTCACTATTTTACCAGGAAGCCTACTCTATTAATTGTCTCTATTTTAGAAAGTTCTTCTATATATTGAGACAAAATTTTGTCTGGGAAATTTACACCCATTGTTTATAGTACAGTTTTCTATGACAATACAGAGCAAGATTCCACTTGTTCTTATATATGATAGATCTTCAAGTATTTCAATAGCTGTTACATCCCTTCTTGATATTCCCATTAATTGAAATTTCTAAAACTCAATTCCTTCCCTGTCATATCTCTCCATATTCCCTTGTACTATCATACCAGTCTTGTCTTTATGCTGTCTACTTTGCTAATGCTTCATTTAAAATGAAACACCTTAAATTGAATGTCCTCTGATCTCTGTCTCAGTGTTATTATGATTTCCTTCTATCTAGACATTATAATTCTATTAATGTACAAAACTAATATAATAATAATAGCTAGAATTTTTAGAGTGATTCTAAAAAGGTTTACAAAAGATTTTACAAATATTTCATCTTATCCTTATAACAACCCTGAGAGGTACTATTATTCTCTTTATTTGACAGATGAGCAAACTGAGGCCTGGAGAGAAAGTGACTTATCCAGTGTCACACAGCTAGTAAGGGTCTGAGGCAGGATTTTGAAGTCGGGTCTTCCCAACCCAAATGCTACTTAGCTATTTCTAATAAAAGCTGTGACTGTCTTTTCATCCATACCTGCATTTATATAGGTTGTCATAGAACATCTTTAACCTAACCCTAACTCCCTAGACTACTGAAATAATTTTCTAACAGTATCCCTATCTTCAGTTATTTCCCCTTCGAATCCATCTTATTTATCTCATGGTCTGTACCAGCCTTGTAACAGAGTGCACTTTGTAGTTTATATTCCAAATGAGTCTTTTACATATCTCTTTGGACATTATACTTTTTTTTTGTTCAATGATTTTCAATAACTTCCCACTAACAACCTCTGTGAATAATAGGAACAGCCCCACTGCTGGCAAATTGGGGCACACAGATCCTTTATTTTCTTTATTCCTTTCTCTTTCTTTCTCTCTTTTTTCTTTCTTTCTTTGTTTCTTTCTTTGTTCCTTCCTTCCTTCCTTCCTTTCTTCCTTCCTTCTTTCTTTCTTTCTTTCTTTCTTTCTTTCTTTCTTTCTTTCTTTCTTTCTTTCTTCCTTCCTTCCTTCCTTCCTTCCTTCCTTCCTTCCTTTCTTTCTCTTTCTCTTTCTGTTTCTCCCTCCATCCCTCCCTTCCTTCCTTCCTTCCTTCCTTCCTTCCTTCCTTCCTTCCTTCCTTCCTTCCTTCCTTTTTCTCTGTTTCTTCCTTCCTTCCTCCCTCCCCCTCCCTTTTTCCTTTCCTCTCACCTTAATCATGCCAACTGTTTAGGTATCTTCTGTTGCTCATATATGCCATATGAAAAACAGATCCTGACCAGGGATTCCAGCTTTTCCAGGAAACAAACAAGTGAGACACTTCTCACAGGACTCATTCCCAAGTGGACAGGGAAACACAATGAGTCATACAGACAATAGGAAAGAAGTCTCAACACAATGAGCAAGAATGTCCTTGCTTTCTATAATTTTGCAAATATTCTAATTATGGAATTAAACAATATCTCTCAACAGTAACTTTTCTCTGTTTCTTATTATAGGTGTGATTTTGGGTATATCACCTAACCTCTCTAGATCTTAGTTTCCCAGTTTGTAAAATGAATGGATTGAATAAGGTAGTCTCTAAGGTCCCTTCTAATACTACATCTAAGATCTTATGAGAAGACAAAGAATCAAATCGATAGCTATTGTCAGGATTTGAAAACTGTTGATCCTTAAAAGCTATTGCCTTGACGTAGAAGTGAACCACTTGTTACTGAGCACTTTTTTCTGCCTAATGTTTCTTCCCGATTTCTACCCTTCTCCACTTGTCCCATATCAAGTCTGTAAATTTGTGTTTTGTTCATCTCAGAGTGTTTTGATAGTTCCTTCCTTCCTTCCTTCCTTCCTTCCTTCCTTCCTTCCTTCCTTCCTTCCTTCCTTCCTTCCTTCCTCCCTCTCCCTCTCCCTCTCCCTCTCCCTCTCCCTCTCCCTCTCCCTCTCCCTCTCCCTCCCCCCCCTCTCTCCCTTCCTTCCTTCCTTCCTTCCTTCCTTCCTTCCTTCCTTCCTTCCTTCCTTCCTTCCTTCCTTCCTTCCTTCCTTCCTTCCTTCCTTCCTTCCTTCCTCCCTTCCCCTCTCTCTCCCTTTCTCCTTTCTTTCCCCCTCTTCCTTCCTTCTCTTTCTTCCTCCCTATCATTTTCTTCTCTCTGTCCCTGTTTTTCTTTATTTCTTTCTCTTAAAAATATTTTAATGTCATTAAAAAAAAAGAAAATCCTCTTTAATGTTTCATGATCGAACCTGAACTAATTTGCTAGGAAGTAGAAACATCTAAGTTTTCAACCCAGCACTGAGATTAAATTGTTGTATTGTCTTTGGCAATCACTTAACTTTTCTGATTCTTAAATTATTTATCTATTAAGTTAGGACACACACAGGGACACAGTGAAAAGATTAGTTACTCAGAGTCCACTAAGGTTACAAAGATTTATATCTTTAACTCTTTCTATAGCTGCATGACACAGAAGACTTTTCATTTAAGAAAGGTGAAATGAACATAACTACAGACAATTTTTTAAAATAAGTTTTTGTCATCTAAAGTGTAATATTTTATCTATATTTTCCATAGAAGGGCTTCGATAGGCCAGGCACACTGCAGGTGCTTAATAAATAAAATTAAATAGTCTAGGAGTTCAAAACCCAAGGCCTTTTGTGAGGAATGCAATCTTTTAGAATGCCACTATTTAATAAATTAATAGTCTCAGAAAAATCCATGTGGCACAGATTTCATAATGCCCCAAACATGGAAAGAAATAGCAAATGCCTACAAATACAGAGTTATGAATTTTCAACAGAGAACATTCTACAAAATGCATCAAGAGGCTGCTACTTGCCTAGGACTGTAAAAGTGTCTGTCTTGTTGGTTATAGTAACTTCCTTTAATCCAAAGGCAATAAAGAAAAAAGCAAAGAAAATATCAAGCTTCCTATCTTGGAATGAAAGTTTGGAGCTCCAAGGGCCTCCTCCCACAGGGATTAAAGATTTCTTATGGAATAGAACTAATCTCCTTAGTCTTCAACTGAGAAACCAAACCAACTTGACTTAATGTTTGTGTAGTTAAACTGACTGAATTAAGGGAAGGAGGAGAAGGGCCCTTGGTGTTGGGGCATTCTCTCTAGCATACTTAAGGACCCCTCTGTTCTGGAATATTAAAATATTACAATGAAAAACACTGGGTCTAGGGAGGATTGAACATTTGTCTTCTCTTTTCTCCACTAAGAGGCTACTTTACTCTAGGCTTATATACCTAGCCTGAGTTAAGTTATAAAAATTTTCTCCAGGGATCCTTAAGACATGTAAAGAATCCAAATGGAGGTCTAAACTCATCCTTCCCTAGGACAAGTAGAATAAAAAGAAAAGTCAGAAAATTCCCAATGAGGAGTGGGATTCCCAGAAGGGATAAAGAACTTGGGATTGATTATTTGGGGTTTTTTAGCAGACAAATTTTGTCCTATGAATTTAATAGCTCATTAGGACCTCAGAAAAATTTGTTTGGATTCATATCACACTAAGAAGAGCAATCTAGTTCTACTTAAAAAAGAAAAAAAGGAAATGAATATTTATTTGGGTGATAAAATAAGTGGGTATAGAGATACAGAAGATGTAGTATTTAAGCATTTAAATAAACAAAAGTTATTCTAAAGGAACTGAACTGACCTATGAGAAAAAATACTAGAAAATGAACTATCCAATGATAGCCTAAAAGAAAAGAAAAAAATGCCGATTTTCTTCTAGTATATCCCTGAAAACTAAGGTATGCAAGAAAGAGAGTGCTGGAAGGAGAATTTTTCTATTGTGTCTTAACAAAGGGAAATTACTCCAGACCAAACTTAGATAGTATAGTATATTCTTTAGGGACATTTCCTTAACTCTTCCTTGCATGGATTTCTGGGCGGGGGGGGGGGGGGGGGGGGGGGGGGAGTCAGGTGCCGGAGTTGTCTGCTACACTTCTTTGGTAAGTTGGTTTAACTCTAAGTAACTTTTACTTAGGAATCTGTCCTGATATGCTTCCCATTCATAATCAGTTAGTAGTCTCAGTTATTAAAATTTATTTTTTAATTTATTAAATATATCTGTTTATTAAAATAGTATAGTAAAAATAGTGGGTATAAAACATCTTCAGAAATGGAGTTTGAACTAGTCTCACCATTCTAGAGAGCAATTTGGAACTATGCCTAAAGAGTTATAAAATTGTATGTCCTTTGATTCTACAATACCACTGCTAGGTCTATATCCTAAAGACATTCAAAAAAGGGAAAAGACCTATTTGTACACAAAAATTTATAGTAGCTCTTTTTGAGGTGACTAAAAATTGGAAATCAAAGATATGTCCATTAATTGAGGAATTGCTAAATAAGCTGTAGTGGAATATTATTGTGTTGTAAGAAATGACAAGCAGGATGATTTTGGAAAAAAATGTGGAAAGGCACATGAAATGATGCATAGTGAGACGAACAGAACAAGAAGAACGTTGTACATAGTAACAGCAACAGTAACAGTTCTTTGATTAAGAATTGTGAATGGCTTTCCTATTCTCAGCAATACAATGATTCCAGCCAAAAACCAAAGAACTAATGATGAAGCATATTACCCACCTCCAGAGAAAGAACTGATATTGTTTGAAGATAGACTGAAATGCTATTTTTCATTTTCTTTCATTTTTTTCTTTTTGTTAGAGTCTTCTCTTACAAAATGACTACTTTGGAAATATTTTATGTAAGTTTACATATTTTAAAAAATCCCTTCAAATGAGGGGCACACATTCTGCTTGCTTACATAAAATCCCTTGAGGAGACTCAAATCTGAAGTACAGTGGTAGATGAAGCCTACTTGTAGTGAACAAGTGTAGTAAAATGGTACCTTTATAAGGTTCCTATAGGTGTTTTTTAGGCATAACTTTCTCCTGAGGGAGTCATTCACTGTTGATTAGTCCACTCCATCTGTTGGGGTTGCTATTTCTTTCTCTCTCTCTCTCTCTCTCTCTCTCTCTCTCTTTCCACTGTTACCCAGTTCCTGTGTTGGCTTCTCATTGGATATGGCTGCTGCCAACATTTAATTTTTCCAGATCATGCCAAGTCCATAAGGTTGCTACTTATGTACATCAATCAATCCCCAAATTACTACTCAGTTACTTCCCTACTACAGTGACTACAGCTATCAACTCGTGTGTTGGAAGAAGGAACTTCTGGATCTCCTGAATTCATGAGGCCACTGCTTGTATATTTCCTGCATGAAATACTTATTGACCTAATATTAGGGAAGAATAAGTCCAAAAGAAGCAGAGATTCCATGTACTCATGGATACAAGGTGTTGGATGGGGGAATAGGGCCAGTTGCCTCTCTTGCTTTCAGAAGCTCAAAGTATTCAGAAGACCTCAGTGGAAGACACCAAGAAAAGGAAACTGAGCATCAAATAGGTCACACCTTTTGTAAACACAGTTCTAGCTCCACACTTCCTGACTCGCCAATTCTTCTGGTTCCACAGGCAATTAAAAGACTTTTTCATCACACTGTATCAGACCCTGTGTTATCTTGGCTAGAAAAAGGCTCACCAAATTTTCTATATCATGGGATTGGATGTTTTTAAGATTGAAATTAGTCAAGGAAATAATATGTATACACACACATACACACACACACAAAAGTTGTAAACAATTAGACCATATTCTTCAAGATGGAAAAAACTGCTTTAATCTGTATCCCATTGATTTCTTTCTTTCTTTCTTTCTTTGGTTTTGCAAGGCAATGGGGTTAAGTGACTTGCCCAAGGTCACACAGTCAGGTAATTATTAAGAGTCTGAGTTTGGATTTGAACTCAGGTCTTCCTGATTCTGGGCCAGCATTCTATTCACTGTGTCACCTAGCTACCCCTGCAATTGTTTCTTATAAAAATTGTATTTACCTGAGGGCAAGGGTCATGTGTTCATTCACTTTTTTCTCCTTCAGTTCCTAGCCCAGTGTCCTTGCACATGATTGGTTTTGATTAGCTTCACTGAATTGAATTGAATTGAGGATTATCGAAATGCTGTGACAAATCAGGGAAATCTTCATAGAAGAGGCAGGGAAAAAAAGAGTGCTTTTCATCATTTTTCAGTTTTGGGAAACCTAATTTTTTATGTTTTTGCAAGGCAATGGGGTTAAATGACTTACCCAAAGTCACACAGTTAGGTAATTATTAAGTGTCTGAGGCCAGATTTGAACTCAGGTACTCCTGCTTCCAGGGCCAGTGCTCTATCCACTGTGCCACCTAGCTGCCCAGGAAACCTATATTTTAAAGCTTTTCAAAGCAACAATAGTGATACCCAAAGGCATTTCAAAGACTTCAAAGAGGCAATAGAATAAGCTTAAATTTGAGCAAAACTCAGCAAGAGGTCTCTTTGTTTTTAGCTCACTATTCACCTCCCTCACAAACAGCATTCTATCTTCAGAATCTTTTTTTCTTTTTAATGACTATCCATGCCTGAAAGTCTTTCCCTCAATTTTTTCTACTTTTTGGTTTCCCTGGCTTCTTTCATTCTCAGTTACCATCCCTCTTTCTTTTCACTGCTCCTCATTAATCTTAGTGCCATCCCTTTGGTATTATATTCAATTTATTCTGTATATATATATACTCTTTGTATATAGTTATATGCATGTTCTTTCCTTTGCTATGCTGTGAGTTCCTTGAGAGGAACCAGCATGATACTTGGGTAACAATGAGCACACTTCCTCCTACCCTTAAGAATGACCCATGCTAAACCACATTCTTTCAGTGACCTTCCTTTTCCCTCAAACTTAATGTACTTGGTATCCTCAAGCAAACCTGTTCAGGAGAAGAAAATTAATCCATTTGAACTAATATATAAATGACTAAGATGATCTGTTACCTTTTCATGAAGCATTTGTATTTTAATAATGTGAAAATGGTGAAAATTGGTTTGACTGGTATAAATCCATCCCATAGAACATAGATATGTCAAGGTTAATAAATCTAGTCACTAGGTATTCTTCCCCCCTCCCTGAGGCTCTTAGTGGATTGGCACAAGTAGAGTAAAGTTCTGTATGGCCCTACCTCTCATTCCTTATTCCTTACTAGACAATTTAGAAAATACCTAGGATCATTTCATTGGTCCTAGTTATATATATCATTTTTCCTTAAGGATAATAAGTCTCTAATTGATACCAGATAGTTTGTTGCCTAAAATTGTATGTAAGTTTGTGCCCTGAAACAGAGTATGAACCAGAGTATGGTCCCACATCTAGAAATCAATTCATCATATCCTGACTCTGAGGATTGCACACCATTTTTTTCCTATGGGTATTTGTTCTCCATCGCTTGTGAATGATAACACAGTTTTGTAAAATACAAAAAAAGAATGGCTCAGTCTAAAAAATATCTTCTGCCTTTCTTTTCTTCCCCTTTTTCACCCAGGGCTTGGCACAGAGTAGGTTCCTATTAAATACTTGCTGACTAGACTAATTCATCAGCATGACCTGGTTGTTCAATATGGGGACTTGTTTATATGTCTCCATATATTTTATGGACTTTTGATTATCATTATATTTTTTCTCCTGTCAAGCTAGAGGAAAATGATTTTTTGCAAAAACCTTCTCCTGCCCCAAACCAAAAGAAATCCTCAAGTTCATACTTACAAAATCACATTATCTTGGAACTGATCTAGTCCAATTTGTATCTGAACAGGAATCTACTCTACAAAATCCCTAACAAGGAATCATTCAGCCTCTGCTTGAAGACCTCTAGTTTCTCTATAAGAGATCACTTTGTGAGAGTCACTCTGTGGGATATGACTTGATTTCAGCTGTGTATCCATACACATTTTTGGTGCCTAAGTAAGCATGATACCCCTGTAGACTTCCTCTCAAATGTTTACTTATCTTCACGTGTTCATTAAACTTTGTATATCTAATATTGACTGACAGTAGAGGACTTGGGTGGAGTAGTGGTTAAGGGGTGGAGAACATGGGAGCCAGGAAAGGAGGAGGAGGAGGCAGGAGCAAAAACACAAACATAGACCACAGAGGAGGAAAGTGAGTTATTGGTTATTATTTCCATTCCTGTGGATATGAAACAGGATCCCACTTGTGGAAGGCCAAGAGAAGTGGTCATATTAGCAGTGATGTTCAGATGTTGGAAAACAGCTAAGGTGTAGGCTTATGATATAGAAATGTTCTCAACCTCAATTTAACCCCAAAAGGTTCTATAAGAGAGCTTTGGCAAAGGCAGAAAAGTTAATTTAACTAGTTGGGTCTCCATTGTCAGAGACCTTCTGTAGAGTAAATTCGAGAGAGCCTGTATCTAGACCAAAGCCAGCCCTTGTGACTTGGAATTTTTTTAACATAATTTTAATATTGAAAAAATCTTGGTTCTTTTAATAGTCACTGTTATTTCTTTGAAACAGATTTTGGAAACAATAATGACAGATTATATTTCTATACTATTTAAGGGGGTACTAAGTATATTTTCCTTTTTACTCCATTGGCATGTAGGTTAACAGAGCAAGTATGATTATACACATTTGATGCTTGGCATCTCATATTAATTGGAAAAACATTCACTTGATTTTCCCCTTCACTGTGAGGACATGGAGGGGGAAGGGCTCTCCTGGGTGTGGAAGTGAAAAAAAAAACACTTTCCCTCCTCTTACTGGATTCTCCTCTTTCTCAGTTTAAGGGGTCAAATTGATCCCCTAAAGCCAGCTGCCTTCAAGACAGTTGGCAGAAAACTCCCTTAATACCAGCTCCAAAGTTGTATAAAGGATCTTTTGTAAGGGAGCAGAATGGGGACTATATTCAGCTAGATTGAGCTCAGTCAGTCACTCCTAGCTGGTCCTATAGGATAGAATATTGGGTTGTTAGAAAAAAGAGACCTAAGAGATCATTGAATCCAACTCATTAAGAGTCTCAGACCCATTTCTCTTTAAGAGCTATATGGAAGGCATGTCTACAAGTGGAATATTGGGTGTGTGTGCATTGGGTGAATGGGAGAAGAGAGGGACAATTTTATCAACCCAGACAAACTTGCACTGGTCATTTTGTGAGATATATCACAGGGATTTGTTTCCTTTGTTTGAGGAAGAAGTGCTTACAGTTGATTACTGCTTTGATTATCTGAGAGAAAAGTGATATCATCTTTAAGAATAGAGGCATTATTATCAAAGTTTTCTTCTCTCTCCTTCTCTCCTTCCTCCCACCATATTCATCCACAAACCTCTCAGCACCGAGATTACCAGTGTACTTTCAAAGTAGCAATATATATATATATGAAACGAAAATAGCATAGTGAGCAAAATATAGAGGGGGAACAAGAAATTTGTAATGAAATGTAATGCCTTTGAGTGCAGGAACTGCTAATGCTTATATATATATATATATATGTATATATATATATATATATACATATATATATATATATGTGGCTACACATATAGGTGCACATATATGAAGTATTAGGCTAATTATAGATGTTCAGCACATATTTGTCAAAGTGAAAAAATAGTGTTCTAAGTTTTTATAGGGAAAGACTAGAATTTTTCTTCCCCTTTTTTCTTCCTTCCTTCTTTGCTCTCCTCCTTTTCCTTTTCTTCCTCCTCTTCCTCCTCCATTCCTGCAGCTGCCACCACTTCCTCCTCCATTATTAATTTAAGTGGAAGAAATAATGATTTGCTATAGTTATAGACCCTCTCATTCATATATTTATATATATAAAATATATATACACATATATAAGTCTTTAGCTTTCTGTAATAAATATTTTCATTAAGAATACTTATTTGAATAATTCCAAAATTTAGACTCAGTTGTGAAAAATGCTCAGCTAATGGAATTTGTTTGAATTCTGGACATTGAAAATGGCTATTAATACTTTGTTCCATTTGCTCAGAATTTGAAGAGAGAATAAAGAAGCAGTTGAGTAGAACAGTGGAGAGAATGTTGAGCATCAAAAAGATAACATATATAAACATATTTGCAAATCTTAAAATGTTGACTATTTTTAAAAAAGTTATATCTATCTATCTATCTATCTACCTCCAATGTATTTTCCTTTAACTTTTAACATTTTACAGATAGCACATGGTACAGAATCTATGTTAACAATGACATGTAGTGGTGATGATGATAGTGGTATTGGAAAAGTAAGAAGTGAAGGAGGAGAAGGAGGAAGAGAAATGACAGGGTTGGGGAAGGTGAATTTTTGGTGTCTGAAAATCTTGCCTATATACCAGGGCTCTTTATTTAGTCAGTAGATATAATCCACTTGCAGCCCCAGTTGCCACTACTGGAGACAGCTTCAGAGTTCATTTCACCAGGCATCAATCCAAGCATTTGGCTTGTCAGCCTTAACAATTGTAGGTCCTGTTGTAATCGTTGTTGAGAGTAATGATTGGCAAATGGGCTTGGACCCCTTTTGGACTATGGTCTTAGAGCAAGCTGTGGCTTCTACTCAAATCAAGCTACTGGATTAGAGTTAGAAATCCAAACTGCTCTAAAAAGCCTATACTCCTCATCCCCACCCCACTTAACCAGTCATCCCAGCTCACAATTTCCTGGTGAAGATTACATTTCTTAAAGGAACAGTGGCTGGATCCCAATGGAGCTGAAAGGGATACCAAACACCACATTGAAAGGGCTTGATTTTAACAAGCAGAGCCCCACCTGCCCTCTTGGAGGTCAGAGTCCTGACTTGAACTGGTAATTCTGGAATCTAGATCTATAGTTTCTGTCTAGGGGCTATATTTGTCTATTACAAGCTGATAAACTAATGGGGAGTAAATGGAAGGAGAGGACTTGACCTAATTCAGACAGTAGCATAGAATGGCTGTTTGGGGGCTGGATGCTATGGTGTCATCTCTGGATCTGCTTAGCTTAGCTGCTCTCTGGAGAAGAAGGTTTCTGAGCCCCCATTTCCTCTTTCCTTTCTTCATCAGCAGTCAGAAATGCACGGGCCCTCATGCTTCTCGGCATCAGTTAACTATCATTAAGTATAATTTGGCGCTTTAACAATGCTGTCAATATGCCGTGGTATTTTGTCATCACTTTACCACTGGTTAAAATCCCTCTCACTTATGGAGATTTTCCCCCCCTTTCATCTCTGTGGTTGCCAGACTTGTAATTTGTTTTTCTGTCTAATAGAAACCCTAGAACCATTGGTAGAAAGTAAAGTATGCTATGAAAAACACATGCTTTTTAAAATAGCTCTCTTCTTTTTTTAAAAAAATTAAAGTAAATTCTATGTTTCTGTCTTTTCCAATACCAGCAGGAACTGTATGTTTTAGAGTGTCTCCTCCAAACTCGCCAATAAGATAATTCAAAAAGTTTGGTGCTCCAGAGTCACCCTTGGGGAACTTTTGTATTCTCCCTTTGTTTTTCTTTTCATAGAATTAGGCCTACATTTTTATATGAAGAGGTAACCATTATGAAGCATTCTTAATTCTGGCAATGACCAACGAATGTGTACGGATTAAAATAAGGATGACCCAGATGTAGTAATTTTTTATTATTTAGTTGTGTCCAGTTCTTCATGACCCTATTTGGGTTTTCTTTGGAAAAAAATTTTGGAGAGTTGTCATTTTCTTCTCCAGTTATTTTACATTTTAGGAAACTGAGGCAAACAGGATTAAGTGACTTGTCCAGGGTCACACAGCTAGGAAGTATTGGAGGCCTGTCTTGAATTCAGAAAGATGAATTTTCTTGACTGCAGGCATGACACTGTAGCACTATGCCACTGGCTGCCTGGCTTTGACGTGGGCCTAATTTCTACCCTACAATGTTTTTGTTCTTCATTTTCAAAGAAGACCACAACATCAGGGAGCTGATGCCAGGATAAGCACATGAATTGAATTTGAGTAAGGGGGGCTGTGCTAAGTGACCAGCCTCAATTTCTCCTCTGGAATTATTTGGGTCCAGTGGCCAGATATGGATACTAGAGATGGCCCTTGATGTGAGGCAATCAGGGTTAAGTGACTTGTCCAAGGTCACACAGCTAATAGGTAACACGTGACTGAAATGGATTTGAACTCCAGTTCTCCTGACTCCAAGGTCAGTGCTCTATCCACTGCTCCACCTAGATGCCCTTCTACCCTACATTCATTCAAATGAAATAGAAAAATCTATCTGATAATTTTAAAGAAAACACAAATAGTTATATTGATATGCCTTGAACTTATATGTATATTGCAGTGCTTTTTCAGGTCACCAATCTAATTAGGAGAGTGCCAAAATCTTGCATTTAAATTGATGCTTGATTGTCCTTCAATTTGAAACACTGAAGTCTGCTACCTTCTATAGAAATTAATGATACTCATTTTCTTTAAATTTTTTTCTAATGAACAGCTATTTATTTTCTCTCCCTCCCAGTCCTTCTCCCACTGAACGGGGAAAGATAGCAAAAAAAAAAAAATCCCAACAGCAACCTCTTTTTAACAAATTTGTGTCTAATGGTAGTCATTTCTGGGGGGGGGTAGAAAAGAAAAGACAAAAGAAAAAACAATTTATGTGAAATCTTTATTATATATTTAAAAGACATAGCAAGTTATACATAATAGATTTGTAGCTTTATGTATAATCATCTTTTTATTATATTTTATTATGGAAATTGTTATTTACAATTAAAAATAAATCCAATTAAAAACCACCATATAGCCAAACAAAACAAATTACTACTCTGGTCATCTCCAAAATGTATATTTTTGGATACTGGTTTTCCAAAATGATCATATCCTATATTTGGACCCTTGATATAGACTAGTACAATTTTGGAGTTGGAAGGGATGATGGAGACCATGTAGTTTACTGATGAGGAAATTACCCAAGGTCATAGAGTAGCAGAGCTGGTCCTGGGGCCAAGGACTCCCATCTTCTAATTCCTTCCATAGCCTGAGTCCTGAGAAAGAAGTGTAGGTAAACATTTCTCAAGCATTCTTTAAATAATCTGAAGAATGTGAGGAAGAAGAAATTGAATGAAATGAATTGAGTAAGTATGCTAGAGAAGTTGGAAGAATGAGATCAAAATAATATATTTATTTAGTATTTTCCAGTTTCCAAAATGCTTTATATACATTATTTCATTTGATTTTCACGACAACTGAATGACAGGAAATACTGGCTGGCAGGAGTTGGTATGGGTGGAAGAAGTATGGAGATAGATAAGTAGAAAGGATAAAAAAGCAGAACTTCTTTTCCCTTTTGTCATGAATGTAAAATATCTGTATTTGCCTATAAGGTTAAAAATCAAGGAAAATCATGATTTTAGAAGAATTTAAATGACAAATGGTCTAAAGGATAAATTGGCAGACCGTTGGTAGGCTTAAATAAATGGATTAGAGGATTGTTACTAATACAGGTTTGCATTAAAGAAATGGTATAAAACACATTATGTGGTCATTGAGGTAGTGTAATCAAGTGGATAGAATTCTGAACTTGGAATCAGGAAGACCTGAATTCAAATCCTTTCTTACACTTATTATCTGTGAGACCCTGAAATAATCAGTCTCTCAACCTCAGTTTTCTCATCAATCTTACCTATTTCATAGAGTTGTGGTGAAGATAAAATGAGTTGAGGTCAGGCACTTTGCAAAACTGAAAGATATATATATATATATATATACATATATATGCTATTTATTATTGTTAATAACAGTTTGCAAGAAAAAGTACTATGAAACACATATTGCAGGCTAGCTAGGTGATGGAAATAGAATTCTAGATGTGAAATCAGGAACACTTCAGTGCAAATCTTGTGGCTGTGTGACTCGGGGCAAGTCATTTAATTTCTTTCTGATCCAGTTTCTTCATCTATGAAATAATTACACCTAAGTCAAAGGGTTGTGAATACCATATTAAAAAATAAGTAAAGTGTTTTGCAAATCTTAAAAAATAAATATTAGCTTTATTGGCTAGGTATTAATAGTTAAGCATTAGGCTACTAGATGGCACCAAAGATAGAACACTGGAATGAGGAAGTCTTAAGTTCAAATCTAGCCCCAGATACTTGCTATATAACCAGAAACAACTCACTTACCCTCTGTTTCCTCAATTCCCTTATTTACAAAATGGGGATAATAATAGTACTTGTGTTTGTGATGAAGATACAATGAAATGATATTTGTAACGAAATCCTGAATCAATGAGAGTATGAAAGGACAAAGAGGAACTTAATTAAATTTACAAAAATAAAAACTACAGAACATTAAATCTCATCATAAGTACTATAAGTATTTATGATGAGTACATGATAAGTGATAAGTACTATAATAAATGAAAACTCTTATCATTCTTTAAATTTTAGATGTCTTCTAGTACCTGAATGCTCTGCATGCAGCTATTGTTGTTCTTTAGTTGTTTCAGTTGTGTGTGACTCTTTGAGACCTCATTTGAGGCTTTCTTGGCAAAGACTGTATGTAACAGATATTGAATACATTTTAATTCAGTTTCATTGTATATATATATAGATGTCTTTTTTTGGGGGGGCTGAAGTCTGGATTGGTGATTTTTTAATGTGGAGAGTTCTCCACGCTATATCCTGATATAGATCTTTGTCACACTCTTGCATATGGCCACCTATGCCTTGGTTTTATAGAGTTGTTTAGAACACTAAAGGGGGGGAGTGACTTGCTTGAGGTCCTACAATCAGGCTTTCTCTCAATCAATCAACAAATAGTAATGAAGTACCTATGATATACCAGGCACTGGGAATACAAAGACAAAATAAAAGTATTTCTGGTCTCAAGAAGATTACATTGTATAAAGGGAGACAGATATGTACACAAATTACTTTATGCATAATATGTACAAAACAAATGCAAGTTTTTGTTGTTCTTTCTTCATTTTTGAAGAGAACCAATGACATCATGAATGGGTGATGTCTTGACTTCCTCACGAATTGGATTTAAGTGAGGCAAAGTTGAATAAAATTGACAGCCTCACTTTTTATTCCAAAGTCATTGAAGCCCAGTGGTAAGACAAAAGTCAGTATCACTGACCATGGCTTGGGATATCATGAATAATTTTGGCTTCTTTGATACCTGACCAAGCTCTAAGTGCTCCACAGTGCCTGCTTCAGTAGTCTTCTTAGCTGATGGAACAAACTGTTCTCATCTACCATTTCCACCAAGGGAAATCTTCACATGCTTGGCTAGATATCCTCCTACCTTATAGACAGGTTTGACCTCTGCTGGTCTTAATCTAGTTTAGTACATCTGCTAAGACAGTTCATTGGATTGTAGCTGTTGGGCATGTTACAGCTTCATGGAACCATAGGTGAGAGTTGGGTGATAGGTCAACCCCAAAGGTGAATGAATAACCCCCAAAAAGGCTTGACAAGCCTGACACTAGAGATGCTAGTTCTCCCTGAAAGTCCCCTTCAAGGAGAAGGTATTAGTATCTGTGGGAAATGGATGGGATAGAATACAATGCAACCTCCTCTTATTAGCATTTAAAGGCTTTCAAATCTGGCTCCATTCTTCCTTTGCTATCCCCCATGACTGGAACGTTCTTCCTTCTGTTATCTTCTTAGTGACTTCTCCAGCTCTTTTTAAGTCACAGCTAAAGTCTACCCTTTACAAGAAGGGTTTACTAGCCTTCCTTACTCTTAGTAGGTGCTTACTTTCCTGTGTTGATTATCTCCAATGTCATCTCCCTTATTAGATTGTGAACTCCTGAGAACAGGGACTGTTTATAACTTTGTTTGTATTCCCATTGCTTAGCATAATGTAAGTATAAAATAAATGTTAGTTCACTGATTGAGAAACCCATAAATGGAGCTTATTGTTCAGAGGAGGACCATTCCTGTGTTTCAGGTATGTCACTTTGATAGACTTGTGGGAGATGGACTTAAGGAAGAGAAACTTGAGGCTGGGAGACCAATTAGGCCACGTGGAAGATGGTATTTGGGCTGAGCTAGGAAGAAAACTCCAGATTCTAAGAAGCAGAATCAAGGAAGGAATACATTCTTGGCAAGAGGAATGGCCTGTGAAAACATATGGAGAATGATGGAGAGCTGTGTGTGAGAAATGGCAAGAAGAGCAGTTTGGTTGCATGCATGAATTTTCCTAATGTAAAATAAAGCTGAAAATGTAGATTGGAATGATACTGTGAAAGAATTTACATGCTAAACAGAGGAGTTTTGTATCTGATCTTTGAAGCAAGTGGAAACACTGTAATTTATTAACCTAGGTAGACTTCAAAATTATCCCTTTGACAATTGGATAGAGATGTTTGAAATGGAAACTTAATGAGGAAATATCCAAGGCAGGATTTGACTTCCTGACTTCCAAATATTCCCAATTTCAAGACCAGTTTTCTTTTCATGATGTTATTTTTGCATATTTGTTATTGGTCTCTATGTACAATTTTATGTTCTACTATCTCCATCCTCATTTAACATCACTTCATTTATTACACAAAGGAATGATATGAGATTTGGAGTCATGGGAACCAAATTCTGTTATTTAGTACATATGTATATATATATATATTTATATATGTATGTATGTATGTATGTACATATGTTAACATTGACCTTATCACCTAAATTTTCTGAACCATCTCACTGGTAAAATGATGGTGTTCCCACTGTCAGCAGAGAGGTGATGGAATATTGGTTTGGAATGAGGGATATGTTTTCAGGCATATGTAGGTTATCTGTTAGTTTGCTGTACTTGACTACATAGTTTTTGTTACAAGAAAGATTTCTTCGAGGTAGTGGTGATGGAGTATAGTGTCATTAAGTGCTATTGATAAAAGGAAAAAAAACCTTGGACATAATAAATACAGAAGAAAATTGGATTAGATGATATCAAAAATGGTAAAATGAAATAAAATTTGTGAAGCATTTGGCAAATAGTAGGCACTTAATAAATGCTTGTTTCTTCCCCTTTTCCTTCCCCTTCCATAGTTCCTTCCAGATCTAAGTTTGTGGTCCTACAAAGGAATAAAAAACTCATAGTCAGCAAACCTATTATCTAGTACAGCACCAGATCCTTATTATCTGCGGGGTTCCTGGGAAAGTCATTTTGCTTATTTGGGTCTCAAGTTTCTCATAGCTATAATGTGAAAGCTATAGACTAAATGACCTTTTAGGTCCTTTTGAGAAGATATTCAATGATTCAATGGACCCGTGATTCCATATGTATACTTTCCTGAATTGATAATCCACGTGCCTGCCAATTTTGACAGTAGTCTATTGATTAAAAGGAGACAGTTTATGTTAATGTTTAAAGCAATAGACATGGAGGCAGGAATATCTCAGTTAAAATTCTGCCTTAGATATACAACCAACTGTATAGGACAAAGTACCTAATCTCTCAGTCTCAGTTTTCTCATATGTAAAAAAGGGATAATAATGATACCCTTATCACACTGTGTCTTTTAAAAATTTATTTTTTTAATGAACAAAAATCCATTTTCTCTTTCTTTCATTTCTTCTTCTTACATCTCACTCTCTCTACCACCCTGCATTGGAAAAAAAGAAAAACAAAATAATACTCATGACAAATATACAAAGTCAAGAAAAAGAAATTATTGAGCAGATTCCAAAAATGTAGTCCCAGTCTGTAATCTGAGTCAGGAGAAGAGTAGCATACTTTATCATTATACTTCTGGAATCCTAGTTGATCATTGCATTGATCTTAGTGCTAAAGTCTTTCAAAATTATTTTCCTTTGTAACTATTCTGGTCTTACTTATTTCATTCTATATTAATTCTTCCCCAATTTTTCTAAACTATCTTTTTATCTTTCTTACATTACAGCAGTATTCAATTAAATTCACTTACCACTTTTTGTTTATCCATTCCTCATTTAGGAAACTAGCTTTTAGTTGTTTGCCACAACAAATCAGGCTATTATAAATTTTTTAAAAACACATATATGTCCTTATCCTCTTTCTTTATTCTCTTTGGGGTGTAGGTCTCGTATTGTATTGCTGGACCAATAATTCTATTTAGTAATTCTCTAGGCATAGTTCCAAATTGCTTGCTGCAGTTCAATCATTTCTAACTCTCAGGAACCCCACTTAGAGTATTCTTGGCAAAGATAACTGGAGTGATTTGCCATTTCCTTCTCCAGCTCATTTTACAGCTGAGACAGCTGTGACAAATGAGTTTAAGTGACTTGCCCAGGGTCACATAGCTGGATTTGAGTTGAGGAAGTCAAACTGGTACTCTGTCCTCTGAACCACCTAGCTGCCTATCCAAATTGCTTGTAAATTGACTAAAACAATCACAGCTATACCAACAAGGTATTAATGTTCCTGTATTACCATAATCCATCCAACATTTGTCGTTTTCTTTTTTGTGCTTTTGTTAACTTTGGCAATCTGAAAGGTATAAACTAGAATGAGTCACTTTAATTTTTATTTTTCTAATTATTAATGATTTGGAACTTTTAAAAATATGGCTTTAGATAGTTTAGATTTTTTTCCTTAGAAAAATTCCTATTCATATAATTTGACCATTAATCTGTTGTGAAATGGCTCTTATTTTTAGAAATTTGAACCAATTCCTTATATATTTTGGAAAGGTGATTCTTATCAGAGAAACTTGCTGTGAATAATGTTCCCAACTTACCTACTTTCCTTTCTAATTTTGGCATGTAGAATAGTTATGGGGATTAAATAAGATAAAACCTCCAAATACATACATACGTATATATGTATATATTTACACATATAAACAAGAATCGATAAATATAGTTTATAATTATTTGATATTAGCTATAACTATATAGTTGGTTGTTTGGGATAGTTGTGTTGCTATGAATTTTAAAATATTACTAATAATACTTTGATGTTTTGCTTATTTTAAAATAAAATTTTTTTTCTTTTGGTTTATTACTTTGGGATCCTTTTCTCTCTTTCTCTATTGAAATTACTGGTTCACAAGGTTTGAACCAATTAAAGATTATTATTGATTTTTTTCTAAAACAAAATACACTTAATCATAATAAATAAAATAACAAGAAAAGCTCTCTCACCCCACCTCTGTGCCCCAACATACATAAAATACACTGTTCTACAGGTTACCATATCAGCAATAAGGAGAAAGATTCACATAGATACAAAAGATTAATAGGGTATGTATACAAAAGGCACTTGAATGAGAACACATACAGCAGATACATATGGGGCCAGAGCATATGCATCTCATGAAATTTTGATGGATACATTGCTTGGAGATCCAGAGTTACTATCATCACAGGAAAGGTACATGTATCAGGAAAATCCAGAGCAAAGTCATTGAGAAGTAAAAGTAAGGAAGCAGAAGCAGCTTATTTATCTTGTCTACCATGGGTGTCATTATTTAAGAGCACTGCACTTGAAGTTAGCAAAGACCTGAGTTCAAATCCTGCCTAAGTCACTTACTAGTTATTATGACCCTGAGCAAGTCACTTATCCTCTGTCAGTCTTAATTCACTCATTTGTAGGATGTGGTATATAATAGCATCTGCTTTACAGGGTTGCTGGGATGATTAAATGATATATATATATGACACCCTTTGCAAACTGTAAAGTGCTATTTAAAAGTTAGCTATAATTATTATGGCTAATTTGGACAGAGAGATTGAGGAAGAAGGAGGTTTTTGCACCTTTTAATTCATGCATGTGAATCAATGCTCTGTATTATTCTTTGAGATTTCTTTAATTCAGGATATATTTAAAAGGGAACGGGGATGACTTTGTCAGTCTGCTTCCTTCTGAGATGTCTGAGTGTCCCTTAGGGACCAATACAGCCCTGCTTTTGGCCAGTAAGGGCTGTTACTGAGTGACAGGCAGCCTGACCTGTTCTTTGCAGATATTAATTTCATACTTCAGATCCAACATAAAGGTATTCGGGCAAGCTTCTATTAAAGCCAGGAAGCTGACTGAGAGCAGCGGGATGAGGAGAGAGAGAAAGAGGGAGAGAGAGAGAGAGAGAGAGAGAGAGAGAGAGAGAGAGAGAGAGAGAGAGAGAGAGAGAGAGAGAGAGAGAAGCAGCAGGGCAACATCCTGCCAGCTTACATAAGCTGTGCTGCCCGTGGCTCCCCAACTCTTGGCAGATGTTCTCTACTGTATGTGCGTGTGTGGCTGTGGGAGGGCTTTCCTATCTCTCCTACTGGCAGATATGGACAGTATTTCTATGTCCATTTATGGGCTTCGAGTTATGAATTTTTCATGCTTGTTTCACCTCTTTAATACAGAAATGGCATTAGGCCATTCCTTTACCAGACATAACAGGGTTGTATAGTCACTAAAATAATCATGTTCTGATCTCAATTTTTTTTTTTAAATTAGGAAAAAGAGTAACTCCCTGTTTGAAGAATAGGATCTCCTTTATTGTAGTTGTATTAGAAAAGACTTCAAATAGTCAGGCTCATTTCAATTCAATTTAGCAAGCACTTTTTATGTTATTTATTTTATCTTTTACAATTCCATGTAGAGATAGTTTTCATCAACATTCATCTTTTTGTAAGGTTTTAAGTTCCACATTCTTCTATCATCTTCCCTTCCAATTCCCATCCCCATGACAGTAAGTAATATAATGTAGGTTATACATGTATAATCATTTAATAAACACTTATTAAACACCTATTATGTGCCAGACACTATGCCAGATACTGTAGATACAAAGAAAAAAATGAAACTACTTATCTCCTCAAGGAGGGTTCTTTCTATTGAAATAGAAAACATTGGGCGGCTAGGTGGCGCAGTGGATAAAGCACCCGCCTTGGAGTCAGGAGTACCGGTGTTCAAATCCGGTCTCAGACACTTAATAATTACCTAGCCGTGTGGCCTTGGGCAAGCCACTTAACCCCATTTGCCTTGCAAAAACCTAAAAAAAAAAATAGAAAACATTGTAGGACATGATGCTGGAATTCTTACCTGAGAACAGAAAGAAAGGGGGATGAAAAGGCTGGGAGAAAAGTATGTAAGTATATAGGAATGCCCGTGTGTGTGTGTCTGTGTGTGTGTGTGTGTGTGTGTGTGTGTGTGTGTGTATGTATAATTACATTATACATAATGATAATAACAACTAGCCTTTATGTGACACCTTAAGTTTTACAATGTGTGTTACAGATATTTTCTCATTTGATCTTTACAACAACGCTGAGAGTTAGATGCTATTGTTATCTCCATTTTATAGATGAGGAAACTGGCAGACAGAGGTTAAATTACTTATTCCAGGGCCACACAGCTAGTACATGTTTGAAGTAGTATTTGAATTCATGTCTTCTTGACTTTATATCTAGCAATCCCTTTGCACACTTATTTGCCTGGATGTGTGTATGCACACAACAGTGTGTTATTTGTGTTCCCAGGATTTTGGGAAATGGGAAAGTTTTTTGTCATTGAAACCCCCTTCTATTAGAACAGTGCCTGGCACATGGTAGATGCTTACAAAATGATCAATGGATGACTGGTTAGAAGCGAAAAGTTCAGAGTTATACAAGAAGGCACCAGAATTGCTCAGTGATGAGATGAGTTTCCTTAGATTGAATAATTTGTCATATATGTTTGACCCTCATAAGTTTTTGCTCTTTTCCCCTTTGGTTGTTTTGACTCTAGAGATCTTGATTTCTGACAATACTACCAACATTACAGAATAAATTTCTTTGATTCCCCTGGAAAGGCAAGTTTAGGTGGTCTGGCAGTTGATGGACCAGTTGTGGAAATTCAGAGACTCTACATAGAGTAAAACATTTAAACATTTTTTTAAAAATCTCTACTTGAACTTATGGCAATGGACTTTGTCCTTCACTCCTACTTTCCAGGGAGAGCAAGAACAGAAACTGATAAATCGAAGGCAATGTGAATTGGCAATGATAACATGATCCATCACATTTTCCATGGATCAGATTAAGGTGGCATTTATTATCCATATGATTAGAAAGGATTGTGTTTGATTTAGTTATTTCTTCAGAAAGGTAAGTAACTCTTTGAGAGAGAACTGATTAGCTACTTAAGGTCAAATTACATTCAATTCAAAACTATCTCCTTTGGGTTCAATGAGGCCATTGCAATAGTGCCAGGGATCCAGTTGTGATTAACTTTCCTGAATTTGTCTTGACCAAGCACTCTTCAGAGTCTACCTAAGAATCTTCTTTAGCAATTTTTCTCCAGGCAGATCTCATTGATTAACCTAAAACGGAATCTGGATCTCTAAGGGGGTCACCAGAATTAAATGGATCAATCAACTCCTTTCTCCAACCCTCACATGATTGTTTCATTGATACATTGTCTGGAACTTCTGAGAGTATTAAGACAAGTAATTGTGGGAATTGGGTGAACTACAATGATTCATCTTGTGACTCAATTCTGGAATTAGCTCAGTTTCCTTCCTATTCAATTATGAATATAGTCCAATTTCTGTCTTGTCAGAAAACTTTGTTCAATTGTGGAAATTATAAGAAAACTTTATTGCACTGTTTGAACTTAGCCCTTTGTTGCTAGGATGTTGGACCATCTCCCTTTGTCACTTAAAGATGCTTAACTAAGGACCTAGGTTATGCTCACCAGAAACCCAGTCAGATCTGAAGAGTGATGCAAGGAGCTTTCTCACAATTATATTTCTCAAGCAATCCATGTGTCTTATCTGGAAACTGATCAGTTATTGTTTCCATATTCCTTTGATAGAATACAGAAAATTGTGGGTAGTGGACATCTTCTTTAAAATTTAATTTAAAAGAATTTCACCTCTTTGTTCTTTCCCTTCCAACTTGGAAAGTTCCTAACCTTTCCTTCAATTAGAGGAGGAAAGATCTAATTTTGTATCCTGGTTAATTATTTTCTTTTAATTGTTTTTAATGCATGGAAATCTGTCTACCCCTGTATTTGGGATCCATCCTTAAGGTCTGGTTCTGATTTGTTATGCAATTGATATTGCTTAATAAATCAATGTATTGCTTAATAAATCACTATGTTTGGAAGTTCAAACCTTGGTTTCCTCATCATTTCATCTTTCACCTTCCACACTTTTATGACTATATCTATATGTTAAATGAAAAAGAATGTGAGACATTATAGGGATATATGCAGGATAAACCACAGAAGAACTTAAATAGTCACTGACTTCTCTGGTCATTGACTCTACCCTTCCCTTCTTTATGCTAAAGAACAAGGAATATTAATGTAGCTAATTGCTTACTATGACTTTAAAGAGATCCTATTCTTCATCGATCTTCATTTCTGTGAAGTGACTAGGGAGCTAAAGTCGATGAAAAACTCAAGTGGTATTCTATAATCTCATTTGAATCAAGGTTGCAGATGAATAAAGAAATTGGCTCTATGCTTGTTATGGGCACTTTGAGTGACATCATTTGGATTGCCTAGGAGTCCCAGTAAAAAGTTCTAATATCCTACCAATATAATGTCCATGTATTGCCTGAAGCATGAGTGAGAATTTTTAAAAGTTATTTTGTTTAGTATGAATCTAATAAACATCAGCAAACACAAAACTTTTAACATAAAAAGAAAAACAAAAAAGGTAATTGTATGTGGAAATGTAAGCTGTTGTGTACAGTTTGTTTTTTCACCTCACCATGCACAGCTTTATTTTTTTTGGTAGATAGTGAGGTTTTGACACAGATCCTCTAAAATAGTACTATGAATTAGAGAACTGCCCCTTCCTCTGGGCCAAGTTGGTATTTCTGGCTTTTGCATTAGGCCCTTCAGCAGGCTATGCCTTGGCATATTGCTTTGCTTTGGGGTTTGGCTAGTTACTCCGCAAATTATCCCAACTTTGCCATAGTGAGCATAGTGAGTTGTGATTCTTCACAGCAAAGAATGATACTGAGTAAATATGTTTGAGATTCAGTGCCTTAAAGGCTTATTCTAAATAGGAAGGCAATCCAGAACTGGTTTGTTTTTGATCATAGGAGAGAAGATGTAGTAGTTGCTACATGCTTACAACTTTTATCTCCCACCTTTGTGCTTTTGCACATATAGTGCTCCACACCTAGAATGTATTCCCTTTTCATCTCTACCTCTTAGAATCCCCAACTTCCTTCAAGTCTCAGATCATGTGTCCTCTTTTCTGGGAAGACTGTCTCAATTCCTTGAAGTCTCAATAGAAGTCTCATCTTCTACAGGAAGATTTTTCCAGCCCTCTTTTAATTCTAGTCTTTCCTCATTAATTATCTCCTATATTTCATATATATATATATATATATATATATATATAATATATATACCTTGTTGTATGTGAGTATGTATGTGTGTATGTATATGTATTAAATTTGTTTATATGTTGTCAATCCCATTAGATTGTCAGCTCCTCAAGGGTAGGGGGTAATTTTGATCTCTTGTTTTGAATCCCCAGCATTTAGCACAGTGCCTTGTACATGTTTACTGATTGATCTCTCTGTGATAAACAACCAGATTAGACAGATAGGCATTGTGTTAATCCCAGGGGGCACAAATACAAGCAAGCAACAGTCCTTGCCTTTTAGGAGATTACCTTCTAATGGGGAAGACTATGTATGGGGGGTACTGGAAAGCAGGGATTGATAGTATATGTCAACATAGTCTGGAGATAGATGATGAGAGAGGCGAAAGTCTAGAATTCAGCAATATAAATTGAAACTCTCCTACCAGAACCTAGAGTGGTTTAGTGCAAAGTCCAAGTTTCTAGTGGGGAGGAGGAGAGTAGAAGAAGACCAGAGTAGAGATAGCTGGGGCAAAATAATTGAAAGTCCTTCAGGATGGATCCAGGTTAGACTCTCAAGATTTAAATATTGGGGCAGCTAGATGCTGCAGTGGATAGAGCATCAGCCAGGAGGACCTGAGGTCAAATCTATGTTCAGGCACTTAATAATTACTTAGCTGTGTGACCTTGGCTAAGTCATTTAACTTCATTGCCTTAGAAAAAAAGCAAAAAAAATAGGACTAATTATTAAATTTTCAGTGTGAGTGTTTACATCTCAAAAATCAGCAAATGCTACAAATCAGGGTTTGTTTTGTAAATTGTCTAGACTTAAGAAAGTTATGGAGAAAATATTAATAATGTAGATTAAACTTAAAACTGTGGGCATATTTAAAAAAAATTGGTGAGCCATTTGTTAAACATTTACTAATAGGCCACTGAGAGAGTAGTTAGACCCTATTCCACCTTCCTTATTCTACTTGTATCTATTTATTTATATGTTGCATTGTCCTTGTATCTAATATTAACATTTTACTAATGTTACTGTGTAATGTTAAGATGTGGAACATGTCTCAGAAGAATTAAAGTTGAATATAACACAGAGGGCAAGGCAAAGGCATATGTTGGGTGTGAGCTGATTTACAGCATGTTACCAGTAAGAAACTACAAAGAAAACAGGAGTAAAGGATGCCACTAAGGAATTGTACAACAAGAAGAGAAGATGGACTGATCATGTAGAAAAGAAAGACTAGGGGCAGCTAGGTGGTGCAGTGGATAGAGGGGCCTGTACAAATCCAGGCTCAGCTATTTACTAGCTGGATGACCCTGGTCAAGTCACTTAATCTTTTTATACCTGTTTTCCTTTGGAGAAAGAAATGACAAATTACTCCAGTATCTTTGCCAAGAAAACTCCAAATGGATTCATGAAGACTTGGACATGACTGAACAGCAATAACAAAAATTCTCTTGAAGGCCGGTCATTCATGTTCTTAAGCTCTTAATGGTCATTAAACTACAGACAAAGCATATTTGTAAAAATGATTGAATTGAATTTCTGACCCCAATCCATCTATAGGCAAGTGTGAGAGTAGATGACATTACATAAAACCATTATACAGTATCCTCACAACAATCCCATGAGTCAGACAGCAGTAGCAACATTTAGAAATTAAGAGACTAAGACTTAGTGAGTTGTTCTATTAAGATCATGGAGCTAATTCTAGGACTTGAACCCATATCTTCTGATTCCAAGTTTGGTCTTCTGTCCTGTAATGGTGCTTAGGGAACTGTATACGTGCTACAAAAACATCTGGACAGAAAAAAACAACATTTGGACAATTTCTGAGATGTTTGGTCTACATGATGCCAAACATCTGAGTATTTGGAATCATTAAGATGATTGATAAAACTTTCCCCTTTCTGTCTACATGTTTTGCATTCTGTAGATACAGGTTTATAGGTAGTGTCTCTAATTTAGAGTTCAGAGTCTGTTCTTACTAAATATACCATTTTAAACTTGCTTTTTCCAGTCTTATTGTGCCTATTTTTTTTAAGTAGCAGTTTTGCAAGCTTGGGTGGTTTCTGATTTGACTCTTTACACGTGAAATGTATGAGCTTGCATTATTTTTCTTTAGAAATGTGGTCCAAATTAATTTATATTGCATTGATGGAAAAAAGAAATTACAACCTTAAGAAAATTTGACCTCAAATCCTTTGATACATGAAGCCAATTTAAAAAAATAGACTAGGCTGCAATCTTTCAGTAGTATCTATGGGAATTTCATGTAAAGGAAAGAGTAATGAAAAATATAATACAAAGGCTATAATTATCTAAAGAAGGGTATTCTTTATTAAGATTGATAGTCAACAACCAGTATTTTTTGAGCACTGACTGAATGGAGAGCAAATGTTACTATGTGAGGAAAATTCCATCCAATAGTGTCCCCTTATTTTGATAAATATGTTAAAAATGTAAATGAGAAATATCCTAAAACAGCAAAATTGTTTCTATATTTAATCACTATCTAAATAAATTTTATTTTGAATTAAAAGATTTTCAGACCTTCTAACACCAGTTTCTAGTCTTTAGATTCTTACAAACTATATAAATCTCAATGAAAAATTATATATTAGCTTACCATATTTGCTATTGTTATATCATATTTACACATATATTTTTACTCTTATGATTTTTGCCCCATTCAGCTCAATTTTAGAAGAAAAGTACAAAAGAATCCTCCCCCACTTTCCTATGAAATGGCAATCATGCTACCAATAGAAATATATCTAAGCTAAATTTGATTTTACTCCTACAAATGAAGTTAAGCATAAAGCAGCTAAATTAAACTCCCTTAATCTGTCTTTTTTTAAAAAAATACATTTATCTATGATTTCATGAGTATAGGGTATATCTTGGAAGGAATTTGACCTACCAATTCAGATCAATAAATTCTCTGCAATTTGTAGTATTAGTTGTACTAGCTTCATTCTCCTTCCCTTCCCTATATTGACCCATTGGTGAGTCAATTCTATTCTAATCTATACTCTTTGTTTGAATCCCTTACCCTCTTGTCTTATCAACAATCATGGAACCTCTTTTCCTCTTGTCCTACTGATGATCAATTATGCCTTGCCAACTTCTGACTTGAATCGTTCCCATTATCTGGCAAACTTTGCTTTTGAATTGCCCATGGCCAGCTAAACAAAATAACCAAACTGAAAACTGAGTCAACTACCAGGCTGTGTTATGCAATTTTAATTGGACTCTTATCATATAAAAACATTCCTTTTACACTTTCCTAGTCAATTTATTATTTCACTCACCATAGAAACTTTTCTAAATCTTTTCATTCTTCCTCAAGTCTTTCATGGTATCCTTTCCCCCATTCGCTCAGTTACATACTTTCCTGGAAAAATTTAAGTGATTTCACAAGGGTTGCTTCTCTCTTCACCTGACATCATGTAGAAGTATTGTCCTACTATTTCCCCTCTCATTCTTGTATTTCATGAAGATATCTAACTATTATCTTAATTTTTCCTTCCTTTCTCAGCTGCATTTCTTGAGGAAATCATCTATAATCAAGGCTTCTACCTCTCTCATTCAATTTGAATTTGCCTCATTCTTCTTATCTTTGCTATCTTTCATTCTATCGATCACCTTCTCTACTTTCTTCTACTGATTTCTTCCAGTTTTCCTACATTTCTGACTGCTCCTTCTCTGTCTTCCTTGCTGTATCTTCAACATTTCCAATAACCATGGATATTCTTCAGGTTCTATCTTACATCTCTGTTTCTGTTGAGGGTATCAACTTCCTCCCAGCCACTCAGGTTCACAAACTTAGTATCATCATCAATTCTTTTCTTGCACTTATATTGCTAAGTCACCATCCTCCTCCTCCTCCTCCTGCTCCTCTTCTTTTCCTTTCATCTTCATCTTCTTTTTCTTCTTCTTCTTCTTCTACTTCTCCTCCTCCTCCTTCTTCCTCCCAACAATTTCTTTAGTATACAATCTCTTTTTCTCTACTCAAACAACTGCCACCCTGTTGCAATCTCTCATTACTTAGTGAAATTACTATTGTTATAACTTTTTTTTTAGGATTTTGCAAGGCAAAGGTAGGTAATTTTGCTAGGTAATTTTTAAGTGTCTGAGACCAGATTTGAACCCAGGTACTCCTGACTCCAGGGCTGGTGCTTTATCCACTGCACCACCTAGCCGCCTCTGTTATAACTTTTTGATTGGTCTTTCTGTCTTATGTCTCTTCATTCCAGTACATCTATTCATCTGCTAAAGTGATCTCCCTAAAGCCCAGGTCTAACTGTGACTCTCCTTTACTTGGTACATGCCAATTGTTTTTTATTACTTCTAGGAGCAGGTATAAAAATTCTCTATTTGACTTTTAAAGGTCTTCACAACCTAGTCCCATTATCTATTTCTAGTCTTCTTACACTTTTCTCTCCTCTACACAGTCTATGATCCAGCAGCATTTTGTTTTTAATTTGCTGTTCCTTGCACACAACCTTCTCTTTATTCTGCTTTTTTTTTACTGGCTGTCCATTATGCTTAGAATGCTTTCCCTTCTCACTGGCTTTCCTGACCATCCACTAATGCAATACTGTCTTTCAATTCTGAGATATACTTTGAAAGAATTAGGATGATTTAGCTTGGAGAAGAGAAGACTTAAGGGGAACATGATAGTTGTCTTTATGTAATTGAAGTATTTTTAAGACTGTCAGATAGAGGTATTGTATTTGTTCAGAAGTAGTTGGGAAGCTCAGTGATTAGATACTACACTTGATCTTAGCCAAAAGGCTGAGAAGCTCAGTGACTAGAGCACTAGGCTTAGCAGTCAGGAAGACCAGAGTTTAAATGTACTCTCAGATACGGTGTGACTTATAGGCAAGTCACTTAACTTCTGTTTGTCTTAGTTTCTTCAAATGTAAAAATGATAATAGAAGCTACCTCCCAGAGTTGTTATGACAATTAAATGAGATTTTGTTTATAAAATGCTTAGTATCTTGTCTGGCACACAGTAGGTGTTGAATGTTTCTTTCCTCCCTCCCTCCTCCTCTTCCTCCCTCCCTTCTTCCTCCTTCCTTCCTCCTTCCTTCCTTCCTTCCTTCCTTCCTTCCTTCCTTCCTTCCTTCCTTCCTTCCTTCCTTCCTTCTTTCCTTCCATCCTTCCTTCTACTGGCTTCAGAGAGAAGAACTAGGAGTAATGTTTGAAAGACACAAAGAGGCAAACAAGAAATATAGAACTAAACAAAGAGGTCTGTCTCAGAACGTGGAGGATTCACCCTGTGTTAGAGGTTTCCTAACAGAGGTTAAACAATCATTTTGGGGGTATATTGTAATGAGAATTCCTTTTCAAATGAGAATTGGATTAGATAGCCAATTATGTCTTTGCCAACACTAAAATTCTTTTGGAATTTTAGCTAAATTAACTAATTTTAGCTAAATACTTTGGGAATTATACTTGTCTCTTCCCTTTGGTGCTTGTAGCAGTAGCAGGGCTTGTGGTT
Organism: Macrotis lagotis; assembly: GCF_037893015.1. Taxonomy (NCBI): domain Eukaryota; kingdom Metazoa; phylum Chordata; class Mammalia; order Peramelemorphia; family Peramelidae; genus Macrotis; species Macrotis lagotis. The sequence continues at coordinate 163,717,147 of NC_133662.1, read as the reverse complement.
TAAGCATCTTATTTTCCAGTAAGTCTTTAAGGAATAGGAGCAAGCAGCAAATTTGTGAGGCAGCATGGGAATAAGGAATAAAGGGCTTGTATTTAAGATTTTCCTGGACAGACAAATCAGTCCCAAACAAAACATGCCATATAAGACTCATTTCCAGAAAAAATCTTCACAGATAAAATGTTTCTTAATATTCTTGGGGTTTGAAAAATACACAAAGGATCTGAAGAAATTCAATGGCTTTAACATATTTTTTGTATTTTATTTTGCTAGACTGAGCATTGGTACAATTCCCATAGTAATTAAATTCTGGGTAGGTCTGGATCTAGTAATTCTCTTGAGATCAAGTTACATGGTATTTATAGGTTATGATATTGTACAAGTTTTGACCAAGTACAGTTAAAATCTTCTTTTCTCTTGGATAAATCACAAAATTTATATAAAATGGGGTTGCTTATGATTTCATGGCCATAAGACTGAAGTAGTCAAACTCTTCCCCCCCCCCACCTGAGCTCTACCTGTATCTTGCAAGGAGTCAGAGGTTAAAAAAAAAAGAATTTCATCAAAGTTTTGGATTCACTGTTTGTAGCACTTTGAAAGGACCAGAGAGTGCCAAAGAATGTATCAGGAAATAATTTACAGAGCAAAAAAAAAAACAACAAAAAAACCCCAAATCACTATATCCATATTTCTTTCATTGTTTTACGCAACATTTTAAAAAAGAACCCCTCCTTTATCTTAAAATGGTACTTACAAAGAGTGACCACTTCTTCATTTATTTATTGAATCAAAGTGATTTTTCTCTAAGTCAGACTTTGTCATTCCTCTACTCACAACACTGTAGCAGTTCCCCATTACCTCTAGATGAAGTATAACTGACATTTAAAGCTCTTTTTAATTAGGTCCTTTCCTATCTTTTCAATCTTTTTACATATTATTTCCCTCATGAACACTACAGTTTAGTCATACTGTCTCATTTGGAATTCCTTTGTACTGTTTTTTTTTTCAGGTTTTTGCAAGGCAAACAGGGTTAAGTGGCTTGCCCAAGGCCACACAGTTATGTAATTATTAAATGTCCGAGACCGGATTTGAACCCAGGTACTCCTGACTCCAGGGCCATTGCTTTATCCACTATGCCACCTAGCCGCCCCTCCTTTGTACTGTTCAACCCTTCTAAGGATTCCCATGAATATCTGACTTGAGTATATTCTTTAAAAATTTTTTTGGGGGGCAGAGCCAAGATGGCCACAAGAGAGGATCCTCTCTTAGGCGCTCTCTCATAAAACTTATAAACTAAGGACTCTAACTAAACTTTCGAGAGACAGAACCCACAGAGGGACCCAGTGAGGCAGTTCTCCTACTCAAAGTAACCTGGAAAAGAGCAGAAAGGCTCTGATCCCCAGGGTCGGAGGGGCGGCTCACCAGAGAGGTGGCCCACCAGAGTGAAAGAACTTCAGCCTCCTGGAGGCAGCCCCAGGGCGCTGGGAGCCACGGCTCAGAGCAGTGGGAGGAGTTTACTGACCTACAACCTGACCCAGGGAGCACTGGGCACAAATTGGAGGAACAGTGGGGAGCCTCTGCCAGAGCAAGCACGTGAAGCCCAGCCCTCAGGGCACATAGTGAGCAGCATGGCCAAAGCAGCCCAGATCCTGGAAACAGAAGCAGGTGAGCCGGTAAGCAGGAGCCCCCAGGGCATGAGCCCATTGAACCTAGGGAGGGGAGTGAGGAGAGAGAGAGACTGCAGAGCTCTGTCCTCTGCCCTTGGGACAGGACGCTGGGATTCTGACCACATTCAGATCCTGATTGCAGTCTAGTCCCCCCCCCCCCATAGAACAGAAGGTCCCCCCACCTCAGCTCCATGGAAGAGGGAGGCACATATGGTCATTCACAGACCAGGAGGGAGGACAGAGCCTCACACACTGAGACCCTTGTGGGAGTGTCCCAAAAGCTCGGGAAGCACCCCCAAAACGGGCTTAGGCTGGGAAAATGAGAAAGCGGAGAAACAAGAGGAACACCATTGAGAAATATTTTGCCTGTGAGCACAAGAAGGATCAAAGAACTCAGTCTGAAGATGAGGAAGCACAAGCTCCTGCATCTGAAGACTCCAAGAAAAAACAGAAATTGGGCTCAGGCTATGACAGAGCTCAAAAAAGACTTTGAAAATCAAATGATGGAGATAGAAGAAAAACTGGGAAAAGAAATGAGAGAGAGGCAGGAAAAACATGAAAATGAAGTCAGCAGCTTAGTCAAGGAAATCCAAAAAAATGCTGAAGAAAATAGCATGCTAAAAATCAGCTTAGGTCAAATGGATAAAACAGTTCAAAAAGCTATTGAGGAGAAGAATGCTTTAAAAAGCAGAATTGGCCAGATGGAAAAAGAGATAAGAAAGCTCTCTGAGGAAAACAAATCCTTCAGACAAAGAGTAGAACTCAGGCTGATTGATGAATTTACAAGAAATCATAACTCAATACTTCAAAACCAAAAGAATGAAAAATTAGAAGAAAATGTGAAACATCTCATTGAAAAAATAACTGATATGGAAAACAGATTTAGGAAAGATAATTTAAAAATTATTGGAATACCTGAAAGTCATGATCAGGAAAAGAGCCTTGACATCATTTTCAAAGAATTGCTACAGGAAAATTGCCCTGATATCCTAGAAGCAGAGGGCAAAATAGAAATGGAGAGAATCCACCAATTCCCCTGAGAAAGAGATACCAAAAAACCAACCCCCAGGAAATATTATAGCTAAGTTCCAGAACTCCCAAGTCAAAGAGAAAATATTACAAGCAGCCAGAAGGACACAATTCAAATATTGTGGAGCTGCAGTAAGGATCACACAGGACTTAGAAGCAACTACATTAAAAGCTCGTAGGGCCTGGAATATACTGGAAGGCAAAAGAGCTTAGAATGCAACCAAGAATCAGCTACCTAGCAAAACTGAATGTCCTCTTCCAGGGAAAAAGATGGACTTTCAATGAACCAAGGGAATTTCAAATGTTCCTGTTGGAATGGCCAGAGCTGGACAGAAGGTTTGATCTTCAAATACAGGACTTGGGTGAAGCATAGAGATTGGAGGAGGAAGGGAAAATATGAGGGACTCAATGATGATGAACTGCATGTATTCCTGCATAGAAAAATGACACTGATAATACTCATATGAACCTTCTCAATTAACAGAGCAGGTAGAAGGAGCTTTTATAGATGAAGCACAGGAGAAAGCTGAATTTGAAGATAAAATATGGTGTAAAAATGGAGTCAATAGAAAAAAGGGAAATGTAATGGGAGAAAGAAAAAGGAGAGGGGGAATAGGCCAAGATATTTCATATAATAAGATTTTTCTTTATTACAATGAGCTATTGCAATGATATGGAAGGGGGGAAGGCAAGGGGGAATGAGGGAATCTTTGCTCTCATCAGAGGTGGCTAGGAGAGGAAACAGCAAATATACTCAATGGGGTATAGACATCTGGAGTAAGAAGGAAGGGGGAGCAGGGGGAAGGGGGGGATGTGAGTGATGGAGGAGATGATGGACCATGGTGGGGAGAGTGGTCAGATATAACACATTTTCCTTTTTTACTTCTTGCAAGGGGCTGGGATTGGATGGCCTGTCTGGGACCATAGGGCCAAGTGGATGCTGGGCCTAAGGGGTGGTATGGGGGCTCGGGGCCTCTTGGCCTCAGGATCAGGGATCTGTCTGCTGTGCCACTCAGCTACCCTACAGCAGAGTCATATAGTACATGGTAATGGAGAAATATGAAAGGAGGGAGTTGCGATCAGCAATGGCAATGGAGGAAAAATATGGAAGTAACTTTTGTGACGGACTTATCTTAAAGAATGTGATCCACCTGTGACAGAGTTGGTGCTGTTGGAACACAGACTCAAGCACATTTTTTATTATTATTATTTTGGGGGGGCAGGGAAAATGGGGCTAGGTGGCCTGCCTGGGGCCGCATAGCAGGGTGATCGTTGGGTGTCTGAGGCTGGATTCGGACCCAGGTGCTCCTGGCTCAAGGGCCAGTGCTCTGTGCGCCACCCAGCTGCCCCTACTATGATTACTATTTTATTTTATTTTGGGTCTTCTTTTTCTTCTTTTTGGTTTATGCAGGACAGTGGGGTTGGGGTGGCTTGCATGTCACATAGTTGGGTGATTGTTGGGTGTACAGGGTGGATATGGGCTTGGGTGCTCCTGGCTCCAGGGCTGGTGCTCTGTCCACTGCGCCACCTGACCATAACTACAATTATTACTATTGTTGTTTTTAATTTTAATTTTAATTTTTTTCTCTCCCCTTTACTTTATTGCTCAAGTGACTCTATATTTTTTAGGGGGTATTTTGTTTACTCTTAAACAAGAATATTTTATTAATGTATAAATTTAAAAAATTTTTTTGAAGAGTTGATTTTCCTGCTCAAAACCATTTAGTGGTTATTAATTTTCTTTCTTTTCAATTGAGAATTCTTAATAATGTTTTCTAACAATGAACTCTGCAAAAATTACTGTTCTTCATTATAGGTGTCCTCTCCGTACAGAATAATTGAAAAACTTGTGGAATTTTCCAACAGTAGCTTCATCCAAATCTGTCAAGATATCCCAGAGTGTGTGTTTGTGTATGTGTGTCTTTAAGTATCCCAGAGTGTATTTACATCTATCTATCTATCTATCTATCTATCTATCTATCTATCTATCTATCTATGTCTGTATGCATGTGCATATTACACAGTTAAATAATATATATGTATATATTCATATTTATATATTTATCATAGGTGTGCATAGTGTATAGATTGGATATTCTGGGACATCCTAGAGTAAGCAATACCATTGACTCTTCTTTTTGCCTCAGGTGATCCCATACTTATTTATTGACTTTTAGCTGTTCTAATTTGTGTTTATCTTTTTGTGTTCTCTATCTTCCTTCTAATTATAAGGTCATCAAAGGCAAAGACCTCAATATCATCTATCCATTCATTAATTTAAAAATTATTTGTAAGAGAAGTGGATTGATTGACTTTTGAGGGGGAGGGTAGTCTTTGAAATATAGATATTTTCTTCCTAGTTTCAATCAGACCTTCCACTTTTGCTTGGAGTGAAATGAGATATGAAGTATTTATGCAGTCAAGGATACTCCCTTCCCCAATGAGCTAGTCTTAGCTTTATTACACAGTGATAAAACATTGATTTTTTTTGTATTTTATTTTTTCCAATTACATGTAAAGATATCTTTCAACATTTTTTTTTGCAAAATTTTGAATTCCAAAATTTCCCTCTCCTTCCTTTCCCTTTCCACTCCTCAATCAATTTGATATAGTTTGTACTTGTACAATTATGTCAAATATATCTCCATCTTTGTAATGTTGTGAAAGAAGGATCAGAACAAAAGGGAAAACCACAAGAAAGAAAAAATCAAGAAAAATTTAAAAAGTGAAAATAGTGTGCTCTGATCTACATTTAAACTCTATAATTCTTTCTATGGATATGATAGAATTTTCCATCACAACTCTTTTAGAATTATTATTGTTCATTGTATTGATGCATCATAGTTGATCATCTCAAAATGTTGCTGTTACTGTGTACAGTGTTATCCTTGTTCTGCTCACTTCCCTCAGCATCAGTTCATATAAGTCTTTCCAGGTTTTTCCGAAATTCTCCTGCTCATGATTTCTTACAGGAATATTCCTGTATAGTATTTTGTCACATTCAAATACCACAACTTGTTCAGCTCTTCCCTAATTGATGTTCATTCTCTCAATTTCCAATTCTTTGCCACCATAGAAAGCTCTGCTTCAAATATTTTTGTATATGTGGGTCCTCCTTTTTTATGATCTCTTTGAGATATAGACTTAGTAGAAGTATTGTTAAGTATCTATTATTTATAAAACAAGAGCTATCTGGATCTAGTGGATAGTCAGATCACCTAATTTCTGAGTGCCCCCGGGAAATTCTATAAGGCCATATATTGTAAAACAATTTCCAGTCTAATTTCAACCCCCCTAACCCCCACTCCAACCCAATTTTAAAAAATAAGGCTTGTGATAGGCAGGAGAAACAAGGAAGAATAAAAAAAAATACCTGCCATCCTACTTATTGGGGTAAGAATTCACTATTTGAAAAAAAATGGCCAGTAAAACTGGAAAGCAGTCTAGAAGAAACTAGGTATATACAAATATCTCTCACTGTATACCAAGATAAATGGGTAGATCATTTAAATAAAAGGGCAAACTTCATAAACAATCTAAAGCAGAAAGAAAAATGCCTTTCTGGTCTATGGCTAGAGAAGAATTCATTACCAAGGTCAGACATGATCACAGAAGATGAAATGGACACTTTGGATTACATAAAATTTAAAAGTTTTTTCACTAATTCAGTGAATACTAGGTAGCTGATTTTCAAGAGGTTAACTAGAAAAAAAAATCTTTATAACAAGTTTTTCTGATAAAGTTCTCATTTCTGTATAGAGCTTATTCAAATTTATAAGTATAAGAGCCTTTCCCCAATTGATAAATGGTCAAAAGTTATGAATAGTTTGTTCTCAAAAGAAGAAATCCAAGTTATGGATAATATGAAAGTGACTCAAATCATTAACAGAGAAATGAAAATTAAGTAAATTCTTATATTTCACCTTATATTTGCTAAAAAAATGGAAGGAAAATTACAAATACTAGAAGAACTATAGGAAAATGAGTTCTTAAATGCACTATTGGTTGAACCATGGAGTAGTAAAATCATTCTGAACTTTGGAACTGTACACTAAAAATGACTAAACTTTGCATATTCTTTAACCTGTATGCCATACCAAGTCTATATTCCAAAGAGATCAAAGAATCAGGAAAAGAACATATCTTTATAAAAATATTTATAGTAACTCTTTTTGTAGTGTCAAAGGACTGGAAACTATAAAGGTGCTCATAAATTGGAAGATAGCTGAACAAATTATGGTAGGATATGATGAGAGGAACAATTACAGAGAAATCTGGAAAGACAATAGAATTGATGCAGAGTGGAACAAAGAGAACAATTTAAACAATAACATTAACAAGATAAACATATTAGAATTATGTTTATATATAGATATATATCTTTATATATGTGCATATATACATTGTATAAATGTATATATGTATGTATGTATGTATCTATCTATCTATCTATCTATATATCTACATAATCGCAGTGACTAATCACAGTTCCATACTACTTATGATGAAATATGTTATCCCTCTTCAGAGAAAGTAGTAGTGAACTTAGGGGATAGAGTGCAACATTTTTGGGATATGATCAATACAGATATTTGTTTGCTTATGCATATTTGTTGTCAGGATTTTATTTTACTCTTCCACAAAAGGTTGGAGAGTATGGTAAATAAAGAGAAGATGGATTTTTGTTAACTGAGAAAAAATTAGAGTCTAGATCTTAGAGGAAATTCTACTTTGATGGGGCAAATAAAAGAGATACATAGTAGGTATTGAATAATGTCTGTTGATTGATTAAATATCCTTGTTATTAATCTCCTCTTTGCCTATACAGCTACTACTCTAATCAGATCATCATCACTGCTTTCCTGTACTATTTTATAGAAGTTTCCTAATTGGTTTTCATGCTCTTAGGCTTTCTTCAATTTATCTTCTAATGATACTCTATTGATTAAAGAACTTCAGCAGTTCTCTGTTGCCTCTAGGATAAACTACAAATTCTTTTAGCTATAATTTAAAGTCTTCCAAACCCTGACTTTTCTCTGCTTTATATTTTTTTGTTGATTATGTATAAATTCTGGATAGTAGACCTTTATTGGATATATCTTATGCGAAGGTTTTTTTTCTGAAGCAAGTTTTCTTTCTTGTACTAATTGCATTGATTTTGTTTGTACAGAAACTTTTCTGTTTCATGTAAGCAAAACTATCTGTTTTATACTTTTTCATCTCATCTAAGTCTTTTTTGGTCAAGAATCCCCACACATAGTTATGATATATGCTATATATCACATAGTTATGTAATCCAAAGTGTCCATTTCATTTTCTTTCAATATTTATAAAATCTTTTATATTTAGATCACATTATATTTAGAACATGATGTAAGATGCTGGTCTAAATCATTTTGTTTTGTAAATTATTTTTTAGTTTTGTCAGTAGTTTTATCAAGTGGAGAATCTTTCCTCAAGCAATGCATGTTTTAAAGTTTTTTAATCATCAGACTGTTGGGTTCAAATCTAATTCTTGCTTACTTAAGTCTGAGTCACTTACATACTTAAACATTTTTTTTCCTGTTTAAAATAGCTTTGATGATTACTAGCTTTTAGTATAATCTGCATCTGAAAAATGCAATTCTCCTTCAGTTCTACTTTAAAAATTTATTATATAGAGATTCTAGACCAAAAGGTTTAGTTTTTTTAAATTATCTAAATAATTACTTGTAATTTGATTGGCACAGCACTAAAATCTATAAAGTATTTTATGTAGAATGATCATTTTTATTGTATTGGTACAACTATACCACAAGCAATGACTATCCCTCCAAATTATTCATCCTACATTATTTCTGTAAAGATATTCTTAATTCTTGTGTCCTCAGAACGTATCACATTGTTTTGTAACAAAAACATAAAAATTGAATAAAAATTCTGATTGAGAGGGTCAAACAGAGGCTGAATAACCACTTGTATAGGATATCACTTAGCCCCTTTCAGTCTCAGTTTCCTCTTCTATAAAATAATAGTATACCTATGTTGCAGGGCTGTTGTGAATATCAAATGAGGTAAAATGGGTAATGTGAAAATATTGAAAAACTATATAAATATTATTGTTGTTATTTTATAGAGAATTTCTATTTGGGCTGGTGTTGGATCATATGACTTTACAATCCTGTAGCTCTTTGAACATAGATAAAGATGACAATCCAAAACCTATTTTGGATACAGTGAATCAATTAAAATAAAAACAACAGTTTCTCAAAAAAAAATAATATTTAGATCCTCATTCATCAAAATTTCCACCGTGATTCTTTTTTTTTTTTGGTTAACTACTTGCAAGTGCCATTTTGGAGATATATACTAAACTGGAGATTATGAAGAAATAGACTAATTCATATGAAATTAAAATCGCTAATTTACATGAAATTTAAACTGGCTACCTCAAACATGGGAGAACATATGGTAAGTCTTTTAGTGAGACAAAAGTTGTTACAATAAAGTGAACATGCAGGTTGTTCTTTCTTTTGCCTGAATGCTAGACCATTATATGCTATAGATCACAGTTCAACAAGGGTACCTTTCTCTACAAGAATATAGATAAGGATCAAGGCATCTATTTCCATTTCCATTTAAGATTACATAGAAGTTAGACATAATTCCAACCTGTCCTCTTGAATAAACATCATCTCTTGTAAAACATTAGTCTCTGCTTCTCTTTGAGTCTACCCGATATGTAAAAGACAGATTACTTGAAAGTTATTCCAGAATTGTAAAGTCGGCACAAGCTATATCATATACACAAATATTTTTACAGAGACATATCTGAGCATAACAGCATTCATGTCTGGCATAAGTTTGAGTTCAGAAAGCCTGACTAGAGCCCAGCTTGTTTATATAAATCAGGAAAAACAAAGGGTAAAGCTGGGAGCTATTTGTCTTGTCAATCTTTCATAGCTGCACTGAGATACCATAATTTGGGGTACATACTGAAGAATTTCAAAGAGTTGAATAAGCTACTGTATGCTCATTATGAATCAGAAGTGAAATATTTAAGATGTCCAGACACACAAGGAGAATGAACAATTCATTTTCTTTGTCATTTCAGTTTTTGGGGGGATAGGGAGGAGGAGCTTTTCTGGTAGCCAAATAGGATTTCAGATTTTTGTGGTTCTTTCTGAGAGAGCTCATAGTGAAATGATGAATATGCTAGATTTATCATATAAACCTTTATCAGTTACCTATTGTATGCACAGTACTTTTTGAACTTTTCTAGTTGGGAAGGGAGCTATGGAATGGGTCTGCTGCTCTTGGATACTGGCCAGCATTCCTATTGTCATGGGATTTTTGCCTGGCCTTCTTTGGTGAACTGTTTTAACACTGTTATGGAGGGTCATGAGATTAAAGAGATTTAGACACAGAAGAGACTCTAGAGATGATTGAACAAGACTGATTATTTAATAGATAAGCTTGTTGTTGGCTTTTGCCCTTTGTACTTGAAGAGAACTATGACATCAATTGGTGATGCCAAGACATGAAAGTGAATTGGATTTAAGTTAGAGAGGGCTGCATAAAGTCACCAGCATTTTTTTCTCCTCCAGAGACATCTGAATCTAGTAATCAGATATGGATTAGAATGAATGGAGATAGCCCTAGATGCAATGGGAGACTGTGGCCTTTTTAAGCTAACACCCATTTTTTTGATTAAGGCAGGTAAGAAAGAAATGAAGCAAAGAATGGTCTCTTTTGCTTGGTAAAAAAAATCAATCCCAAGGGTTTTTGGCCAAAATTGCTATTTACATTCACTCTGAGCCAGTTAGGCCCCAAAATGACCAAGGGGTGGGGGAATGGGAGGGGAGGGAATTGATGCCTTGGGATCTATTATTGGCCAATCAATGAGAGCCAGAGTGATTTGGGCCTGATGAACACCAAGATATCTTTCCAGGTTTCAGCAAGCAGAAGAAAGGAAATGGAAAGAAAAAAGAGAGTGAGAAAAAGAGCAAGAGGAAGAAAGAGTTAGAGAAAGAAAGAGTGAGAGGAAGGAAGAAAGAAAGAAAAAGAAAAAGAAAGAAAGAAGGTAAGAGAAAAAGAAAGAAGGAAGGAAGGAGGGAAAGAAAGGCAGAAAGAAGGAAAAAGAAAGAAAGAAAGAAGAGAGAAAGAGAGAAAGGGAAGGAGGGAAGAAGGAAGGAAAAGAAGGAAAGAAAGAAGGAAGGAAGGAAGAAAGAAAGAACAGAAGGTAGGAAAGAATGAGAGAGAGAGAGAGAGAGAGAGAGAGAGAGAGAGAGAGAGAGAGAGAGAGAGAGACAGAGAGGTGTTGTCCAATTGGTCATCTGCAACTTCGTCAACAACAACAGCAATACAGATAAGGAAAGGGATAATAGAGCCCCGCTCTGGTTGCCCACTTTTACACCAAATGCCTAGGATTCTCCACTTTCCGTTCATCCTATATATATATTTTTAACAATGTGTGTAGGTAGGGGCAGCTAGGTGGTGCAGTGGATAGAGCACCAGCCCTGGAGTCAGGAGGACCAGAATTCAAATTTGACCTCAGATACTTAATAATGACCTAGCTGTGCAACCTTGGGCAAGCCACTTAACCCCATTGCCTTGCAAAAAAAGAAAAAAAAAAAACAAAAACAACAAACCAAAACTATGTGTGGAGGGATGAAGGTGTGGGAAGTGATTCCATTTCTGAAACCCAGAAGTCTGATTGGGACTGGGGCTGGTGGATGCATCAAAGGCTGTGGCAACACCCCCTCTATGTTTAAAGCTCCATTATTAAGAGTGTGTAGTGGTTTCATTGTTAGAGGCAAAGGGGAAAGTCAAGTCTATGCTAAGCTACTTGCTCTTGTTCTTAGCTTAGTCATAGTACGCTGGATAGGGTGGGATAATGTAGATTGTTCAGGCAGGACACTGATATACTTTGTGCTGGGAATTTGGGTAGAGAGGCTCTTAACTCATACTTTCTGTGTCTTTTCCTGGGAAAAAGTCTCACGAACAGATGTATCCAGTCCAAGAAAAATGAAAAACAAAACCGAAACAGAAACAAAACTACAGTCATTTAACCTGGAATAATACTTAATTAAAGGAGACTAGTTATCTTTCACCTATATATCATGCTCTAAGATTCACAAAGTGCTTTCCTCATAATAATGTAAATTAGATAATGAAAATATTATTATCATTTTACAAATAAGAAATTATTAGGGAAGGTGAAATTATTTGCTCATTGTCACTGTTTAGTGTCAGAGCTGGGACCAGAAATTTGATTTCAAGATGATTAAATACCTTTATCACAATACTACCAGAACCAGCTAAATCACATGATCAGGTAGGGACATAATTAGTGCAAATACTGACATAGAGGGTTATGATAATACTATTTTTTTCCTTCTTTGCCCACTTCCTTACCTGAACTCACCAAACCTGTATTTATTGGTAGTTCTGTTTTTATTGATATCTGCATTTTGGACTCTGATTTCTTTGTGATAATAATAACAATAAGTCAGTTTTAGCGGTTAAAGGTTTACAAAACAAATTTATCACAATAATCCTGTGAAGTAGGGTGTGCAAAGATTATTTCCATTTTACAGTCAGGGAAAATGAGTCATAGAGAGGTGAAGTAAGTTACATAGGATCACTCAACTAGTGAATCCAGAACCCAAGATTCTAACTCAGGACTCCAGCTCTACCATTCTGCTATACCAGAATGCCAAAAAGAGCTTGAGTCACCATAAAGACTTCATTTTCCTCATACTGGGAAGGGTTTTTCCTTTGTCTCTTCAATACATCCGTCTAGGTTTTTATATAGTTTTTATATACCTTATATAGGAAATACACAAGATACATTTTATACCTTTGTCTGAATGGATTTGCCTTTCTATGTGGAGGAATAGCTTCTGATTTTGTTATTATTAATGCAGATGATTGTAATTTTTGAGACCTGTGTTTTGGTCCTGACTCTGACACTGACTTTCTGACATTTCCCAAGTCAAAAATGCCAATATATTACTTGAGAAAAGTAATGAATTAAATGATTTGCTCATGGGCATGGATAAGTTTCTTAGTTTCATAGTACAGGGAATGGAGCACAAGACAGGAGAGTTTTGATGTAAAAAAACAAGGCAGAAAAGATTAGGAGTGTGAGGAAAATTGGTCAGAGGAGAAACCCCTAGTGATACTAAGAAAGAAATCTGGGCACTTTGAAAAAGAGTTATTATGAAAGTGTGATGAGGGCATCAAGTGGAACTTGGAGGATCTATGAGAAATATATATTTCATAATTTTCTTATTGTCAATACTTTTGTCTATTTTGCTAAAGACTCGAATGCTCAGATTTGACATCATTTTTTTTAACTTTCTAGTTTCATTCAGTGGCATTATATACAGTCACAATCTATATCTCATCTTATACCTTGCGACATAAAAATCATCACAATTTAGCTTGTAAATCACTTTGAGACAGCATCATGTGGAGTTTGTTTTTGGTTATCTTAAACTAGGAGTTTTACTGATTTCATATGTTTTCTAGAATTCTGTAGTCAGTCCTGGCTTCCTTTTTGACTTAATCTTGTTTTCATTATGTTGCTTCAACCATAGTATTAAAAGAGTACCTTTCAAAAAGAGTTCTTTTTTAAACTGTTTTTCAAAGGTTTGTATGTGTGTGTGTGTGTGTGCGTGTGTGTGTGTGAACAGCAAAGTTCATTAAATATTTATTTAAAATATTGATTTGATTGTGTAAGCTACAGTATGTAGACTCTAATCTCTATGAGGACAAGTGCTATTTCACTTTTATATTTGTATCTCCAGCATTTGACACAGTTCCTATTATATGTATTTAATATAGGCAGATTGTGTTTTTGATTTTCTGGAAAAAATTTTGGGCTGACTACTTCTAATGACATTTTTATTACATTGAAATGAGATTATATAGTATCAATATCCTTTTGTTGTTCTTCAGTCATGTCTCATCCTTTGTGATCCCATGAACCATAGCACCTCAATATTGTCCTAGAGGTTTTCTTGGTAAAGATATCAGAGTGACTTGCCATTTCCTTTTCTAGTGAGTTAGGCAACTAGAGATTAAATGACTTGTCCAGGGTCACCCAGATAGTAACTGTCTGAAGTTGGATTTAAACTCATGACTTCCTGAGTTCAGACTCAATGCATTGAACCATCTAGCTATTTCTGTCAATATCTTATGTACATTATTTTAGTTTTAATTTTAAAATACTTAAATTGTTCTCCTTTTGTATATGAATTGCATAATTATTCAAACAGATTTGGATAAAATATATATTTAGTCATCTAGCTGTTGGCAAACAGCTAGGGTGGCACAGTGGTTAAAGGGCTGGTCCTGGAATCAGGAAGATCTGAGTTCAAATGTGACCTCAGATACTTATTAGCTGTGTGACTCTTGGCAAGTCACTTAAGCCTGTTTGTTTCATGTTCCTCATCTAAAAAAATAAGAAGGAAATGGCAAACCATTCCAGTATCTTTGTCATGAAAACCCCAAAATGGGATCACGAAGAGTCATATATGACTGAAATAACCGAACATCAACAATAATTATTGGCAAGCCAGTGGCACCAGGAGTAGATATTGATATAGTAATTAACTTAAATTTGCAACCATAATATGTCTACAATTTTAGATACTTTAGTTGATCCCTACAGCTTTACTGTCAGAGGTTTTAAGCGACAGTAATAGAGAACAATGTCAGCATAGATCTAAGTCAGGTCTGATTCATTGGTCAGGGGTGCCATTATCATTGTTCTTTTCCTGAAGGTTTTATTTATTTAATGAGTATCCCTAGTGATGCTTGACCCAGAATGCCCTCATTATTTTTAAAGAGTTTAGTAATTAAAAATAGCTAGTGCTATGAGGTTGCAAAGTGCTTTACAAATATCTCATTTAATCTCACAATTTGGAAGGTATCTATTATTATTATTCCCTGTTTTAGAGATGAGGTAGACAGAATTTAAATAACTTAGGATCACACAGCTTGTGAGTGTCTGAGGCTATATTTGCATTCAGGACTTCTTGACTCCATGTCCATGTCCAGTTTATCCATTATACCACCTAGAAAAGAAGGAAAAAGTGAAATAGAAGGGAAGCTTTTGGTCTATTCCATATCAGTATTTCAGGATTCAAAGAATTTCTCTTTTATGGACTTTGTGATGAAAAAATGATCCTATGCTCAGGGAAATAAACTCAAAACAAAAGTCCTGAGATCCAGACTTAGGTTCATCTAGACAAGCAAATGATCTTGCTGCCATTTTGAATAATTGTTATGGTTACTGGGCATAGAGGATAGAAGTGGAAGGAATTCCCTTCATTGGAATTCTAAAGGAAAGATGTTGGATTCCCAAGCTATACCTTCAGAAGAGAGGATAAAGTAATTGTTTTGAAGTCTAGTGAGTAGGAAGATCTTTTACTTTAGGTGGCCAGGTTTTTCACACAGTCTCTTTTATTCCTCCCTTCCCCATTTTTTTTCTCCCAATCAAGTAGGTAGGGTCCATGAGACTTAACTAGAAGCCTTTGGTTGTAAGTACCTTTTATTAAGCTGCCTACCAGAAGGAACCGAAGTCCCAGTTACACTGGCAAATTAGATACTACTCATTTTCTTCAGTCATGTCTAACTCTATTACTGTCCTTTGAGTTTTCTTGGCAAAGATCCTAGTGCCATTTCCTTCTCCAGCACATTTTACATTTACAGCTGAAGAAACTGAGACAAACAGGGTTAAGTGATTTTCCCAGTTCACATAGCTAGGTAGTAGCTGAAGCCACATTTGAACTCACAAAGATGAGTCTTCCTGATCAGGTCCAGGACTCCATCCATGGTGTACCTGATTTTAACTTTACAAAAAAGGAACAAAAAAGGAACAATCTAAATAATCTGCCTCTACCATCAAAGATATATTGATAGGCATGTTTGGAAGCCCAGGAATATTTTTGACTTGGTCAAAGGTTACTCATTAATCACTGCTTTCTGTGAAGGCTCAAGTCTTTTTTTTTTTTTTTTTAAGGTTTTTGCAAAGCAAATGGGGTTAAGTGGCTTGCCCAAGGCCACACAGCTAGGTAATTATTAAGTGTCTGAGACTGGATTTGAACCCAGGTACTCCTGACTCCAGGGCCGGTGCTTTATCCACTGCGCCACCTAGCCACCCTAGGCTCAAGTCTTTTGGTAGGTAGCTGCTGCTATTATTACATTACTATTACTATTACTATTTATTACTACACTACTCCTCCTACCCCTCCTAACATTTATGTAATGCTTAAAGGATTTCAAAATGCTTTGCATACAAATCTTATTTGATTCCCACAACCACCTTGTGAGATGGATACTTAGTTTATCCACATTTGATAGAGGAAGAAACTGAAGTTTCAAAAAAATTAAGAGACATTTTCTTGAGGGTCACAGAACTAGTAGGTGTCTAAAGTGGAATTTGAACCTAGGTCTTTTTAACTTTAAGTCCAGAGCTCTATCCACTATATTATATTTACTGTCAGAAAAAAATAATGACTAACATTTAGATAGCAATTGAAGATCTGCAAAGCACATTGCATAAATTATTTCATCAGAACTTTTCAACAATCCTGTGATGTAGATACTGTTATAGACCTATTTTACAGACCAAGAAATTGAGGTAGAGTGTGACTTATCTGGATCATATAATTAGATCTAAGTCAGTATTTGAATGTGGATCTCTTGAGTTCAAGTTTAATCCTTCTACTACGTCATGCTGCCCTTCATATAAAGTGCTCACTGGAGGGAATAACTGATGATTAAACTACTTGCCAATGGACACATCCTGATTGGGGAGACTTTGACCTGTAAGCTTGGAGAAGCCCCTAAAATCAAGGATAGGTAAGTGTGGTCCATGGAGAACAAATGGTGCATATTTACTGAAGTGGGATTCTGGAAGCTCTATCTTTAAATGAATCAGAGAAGGTAGTTTTTGGGCAAGTGTGTGCTATGTGTAGTACTGGTTTGTTAGTCAGATAGCATTTATTAGATACCTACTGTATAACATGTTGGGGATGCAAAATTGAGGGGGCAGTCCCTGCCCTCAAAGAGTTTGCAGTCTAGTGGGGGAAGACATACAAAAAGCTATGTACAAACAAACTTTACTCAGGAAAAGTAAGAGATAATCAACAAAAGGAAGGAGCATCCATTGGTCCTTTGTGAGCTTCATGGAATGCTGCTTGTATAGAAGCAGATCAGGAAAGAATCTGGTGACATTGAAGAGACTTTGAAGTGACTTTGAAGACCACCAGAGGGTGGTTTAATATTCCATTCCGTTCCCCTCTCTTTTGTGGCTCTGGCTGTTCTTCCTCTGGGATACTGAGTCAGAAACTCATACTCTTAACAGTGTGGTTCAGTGACTAGCATGTTGGCTTTTGGAAGGCCTAAATTCAAATCCTCCCTCACAATGGTTGTGTGACCATAGATAAAATGCTTAATCACTCTCTGGTTCAGTCTTCTGATCTGTAAAATGAAGATAAGAATAGTACATACCTTGTAGCATTGTTCTGAGAAAATGAGATAATTTATGAAAAGCATTGGCAAACTTTAAATTTCTGCTCTCTTTTCTTTTGTTCTGATCTGTTCTTCTCTCTCTCTCTGTCTCTGTGTCTCTCCTTTCTTCCTTTTTGTATCTGTCTCTACATGTATACACACACACACACACACACACACACACACACACACATACACAATATTATAATCACTTGTTTAGTAGGACCATAAAATTCGAGCTGGAAGAGAACCTCAGAGGCTACCTAATCCAACTTCATTTTACAGATGAAGTAACTTAGATCTGGGGAACTTGCATGACTTGTCCAAGGTCATCTAGTGTCAAAGGCAGAATTTAAAGCCAGTCTTCTGACTTCAGAGTCAGTATCCTTTATGCTGCTCCATACTACCCATGTTATCTCTGTCCTGTGTTGCTCTGGCGCTGTGAATCAAAATCCAGCACAAAGACAATCTTAACTATGATGATGGAATCCACAGATCTCTGGAATCATATCACTAATTCTACCACTGAGTTTAGTCCCCAGTGGTAGAACCTGGATCATGACATTAATATCATCCTTCCTAGATATGTCTTCCCCTTCCTGTATTCCATGAAAGGGGTATTGCAAATAGTAGACAGGTTTGGGGAGCAATTTGATAAGTTCTAAATGATAACATCCATGTGTTCATGGAGAGTGCCTCCTAAAATGAATTTAACAACTGTTCTCTTCCTCTCTATATAACAGTATCTTTACAGTCAAAGTTTACAATACAGAAGACTTTGCATTTCCTTGGTCAGAATTGTTTTTTTCCCAATCCAATAAACATTTATTAACACAGGGCTTGGAACTCTGTTGTGTTGATACAATTCCATTCCTTGAAGGAGATTACAGTATAAAGGTGTATTACACACAAAAAAGAAGTAGAAAAGGGGTTGGGGAGGGAGACAGAGAGAGAGAGAGAGAGAGAGAGAGAGACTGACTAGGGGGCTCAGAATAGGGACCTCTTCTTTTATGGAGTTGAAATGAGACAGAGAAGCAGATGAAAAGTAGAGTGAGCAGAGTTCAGTTGCTGCTTTCATTAAAGGAAGGCATCTTCCTCTAGACCTCCAACCATGAAAGAGAGGAGGCTGAGGGAGGAGGTGTCTATCAAGGCTTGTGTTAGCAGCACAATGGTGAGATTAGAAATGATGACTTTATCCTCAGAAGGGCATCTTGTTCCTTGGACTTCCTTGGAACTAGGCAGAGCAGCACATGCAAAGTGGAGTGAAATGAGAGACCATTTTCTGCTGTCTATATAGGAAGACATTGGGAAGATTTTGATACCCTACCCTTTAGCCCTCCATTCAGAGGGGAGAGGATGTTGTTGATTAGGTTTTAAGTCCTAGACTTGGACCTTTGCAACTGGTCAGGGTCTAGTGACTTTTTTTTTTATCGGTGATGTGAAAAGGATGGAAATCTCAAATGGACAAGAGCAACAGAATCATAATAGCTGGTTCAGGTCCTGGATCAGCTACTTATCATCTGAGACACCCTGTGCAAATCACTTCATTTCTCTGTCTTAGTTGTCAATAAGGGTGTTGTACAAAATTATCTTTTTTGGGGGGATTAGTGGGGCTCTGGGGTTAAGTGATTTGTCCAAGGTCACATTAAGTGGCTGAATCTGAATTTGAACTCAGTTCCACCTGGCTTCAGGGCTGCTGCCACCAAGCTGCCCCCTTAAGTTATATTTTAATGACCCTTTCAGTTCTAAATATTATTACTCTATCAATTTATGATAGAAGAGAGAAACCCTTTGGTGGAGAACTGTCAATATTTCAAAACTGATTTTTCTAATTTTAGGGGTATATTTATAGAAAAGGGAATGCTGCAACAGTAATACTTCAATCAAGGTAGGGTCTGAGGTAGTAAGAGACAGTGTGGAGTCATTGCTAGAGGGTGGGTATCCTTGGAGATAGAAAGACTTTCAGGTCTTGCCTCTGAAATGCTAACTGTGTGATCCTGGGCAAGTCTGAAGAAGAGAGTTAACACACAAGGAGTTCTTCTCATCCATCAAAATCACAATTCTGGACACTCAAAATACACAAATACCACTAACGCCATCTCCAAATAGACTCTATTGGGAGTTGCTGGTCCAAAGGCAGGGTGAAAAACATCATTCTTCCAGGTGAGAAGGGCCAGGTGAAGACTTGAGAGAGCTATGGGTTCCAGTTTAGTTTTTAGTACTTACCAGCTGGGTAATCATGGCAAGTAAGTTACACAAATTTCTTGAACCTCAGTCTCTTTATGAATAAAACAGGGATAAAATATATGAGTAGTACTTACCTCAGAGGATTGTTGTGAGAATCAAATGCTATTTAAATAGTAGGTATCCATAATGAGTTTGAAGGCTAGCAGGAAGCAGTGGTGATGGGGATTTTTAGGAGGGACTTAAACAATGATCTCAAGGATTGGCTAGTAAAGCACTGGGGACTCCAGGATTTAGCAGGGCTGATAGACCTGGTGGTCCAGCTTAGTGTAGTTCAGAGGAGTGGATAAAGGGTTGGGGTTTTGCCAGATGGCTCACAACGCAGGTGGGGAAAGATTGAGAGTGTCTGGAACCCATGCAGCTGAGAGTTAGCTGGAGGCTCCAATCTTCTGGCTTATAGGAATATGAAGCCTGTACTCATCTTATTTCAAGTAGAATGTGGGACTTGGACCTGTGATTTCCCAGGTATAAAAGATTTCTGGATGAGAAAACTCACTCTACCCATTAATATTGGCACTTTCTTTGTTGCTTATAGTATTAGAGGATTGTCTGAGACATTAAGAGTCACAGGAGAAATTTGAACCCATCTCTTCCTAACTCCCACTGATGGCTCTCTATCCATTATGTCTCTATACTTATTATGAGTATATGGTACCTAATGACAGTAATAACATTGTTATGGCACTTTGCAAAGTATTTCCTTCACAACAATCTTGTGAGACAGAGAAAGAAATAATTATTACTCTCATTTCATAGATGAGGAAACTAAGTCTGGGAGATCAATTGGATAATTTGTCTACAAAAACTCAGCTAGGGAATATCTGAAACAGAATTCAAAAACCTGGTTTTAAAGGCCAGGTCTCTTGCCACTATTTGATATCACCTCTGAGAAGCACATGGTTTGGTAGGAGTCAGGGATAGGAACCAAACTGAGGTCAGAATTGCTCAAAAATGAGGCTGTGATTTAAGAAAACAGAAACTTCCCTGTCCTATTTATTATCATGTCTGTCTCTGTATTTGGGACCCTAGAAAGTCAGTGGCCTGGGGGGAAAAGTAAAATTCTGGTAAATTTTGGGTCATGAGGAAGAAATACTATTTGGATTCTGATCAAGAATGTAAAAAATATTTCTCTGAAAATGGCACCTGAGCAAATGAAGGAGAGGTTTTGCTGTGAGATTTCAGACTTTACTATTCACCGAACAGGAAAAGGAGTATGGTGGTTGTAGTACTCATAATAAATGAGTCCAGGCAGGTATTCCAGTTGTTATAGTTTTGACAGATGGAGGGTGACAGTGATGGACCATTTTGGCTGGATGACAAATGCCAAAGGGTTTTTTTTGTTGTTATTGTTGTCATTGCTGACAGATCCATGTATTAAAGGCAGAAATGTAGACCAGAAGAGTGGGGGTAAGGAGTCACTACCTTCTCTACTTTACTTCTCTTGCTAATGGGGAATATTCTTCGGGGACTAAAGTGGACTTGTGACTATACACCCGTCTTTTGTCATTGTTGGTTACCAGAATCTATGGTTTGTGTTTAGAGGTTATAGGATCTCTATAAGAAATTATGTGGTAAGAATATAAGAATTATCCTAAATTGATAATTATCTCAGATAACGAATGGATTTTGAGTCAGTACCAGGTACTGGCAGCCAAGAGAACAGTCTTAATATTTGCCTAAGGAACTTTATCTAGTTTTGTCTGGCTGAGTTTAGCTAGCAGTGGTAATTCATAGCTCCAGTGATTATATTACTGAAAGAGTTGAGCCTGCCTATGTCAGTGAGAGCCTTTCTAGTCACAAAACCCTGTCCTGAACAGTACTGTTCTCTGTACTTTCTTAAAGTGGGAAATATTTTGACCAGACTTGGAGACACATTAGGCTATTTCCTTATTTGTTAGTCAAAATTATGGGTGAAAGGACTGGAATAACTTGGGAGTGTAGGGACCAGCAAGTTATGTTTAGTAAGAAAGAAGACAACCCATTTGTGCAATTAAGATTGCCTAAAAACATTCCCTAAGACACCATAATAGTGCACTAAATGAGAAAAAGGGGACAACTCTCTGGGTCTATATCCAGGAAAATATGAAGAAGGCATTTATCTAATCATATCAATGTTTAGGAGAAGTGAATGCTTTATCTAAGAAAGGGAACTCAGAGAATTTAGAATTTAAACAGGCAGCATCTTATAGTGGATAGAGTATTAGACTTGGTGTCAGAAAGACCTGGTATCAAATCCTAACTTTGACATGTGTGACTATGGGTACTAAATCACTTAAGGTTCCTGTTCCACTTTAAATAAAATAGTAATAATATCTATATGCCAAAGAGATCATAAAATGGAAGAAGTCTCATATGCTTAAAAATATTTGTAATGGTTCTTTTCACAGCAGCATAGTATTTGAAATCGAGGGTTTGTCCATCAATTGGGGTGTGGCTGTTAAAGTATATGAATGTTATGGTGTATTATTGTTCTTTAAGAAATCTTGAGCAGGGGCGGCTAGGTGGTGCAGTGGATAAAGCACCGGCTCTGGAGTCAGGAGTACCTGGGTTCAAATCCGGTCTCAAACACTTACTAATTACCTAGCTGTGTGGCATTGGGCAAGCCACTTAACCCCATTTGTCTTGCAAAAAAACCAAAATAAAAAAAGCAATCTTGAGCAACTGAACTTTAGAGAAGCATGGAAAGATTTACCTGAACTGATGCTGAGTGAAGTGAGCAGAACCAAGAGAAAATTATACACATTAACTACAACATGGTGAGATGATCAACTATGATGGATGCAGTTCCTCAAGGACAATCCTGAGAAATCTCTTTAGGAAAATGACATCCCTATCCAGAGGAGGGAAAATAACTATATATTCTAAATGCAGAGCAAAGCATACTATGTTCATTCTTTTTAGTTAGTATTCTTTTTTTGTTTTCCTTTCTTTATCATGGTTTTTTCCTCTTAGTTCTAATTTCTCATTCACTTCATGACTTATATGGAAATGTTATACATAATTCTATATGTACAACTTTTACCAGATTGTTTGTCACCATTGGGAGGGGGAAAGGAGGGAGGGTGATATAAAAATGTGGAGCTCATAAACTTGCTGATCGTCAAATGTTGAAACTGTCTTTGCATGTAATTGGAAAAATTAAACAAAAAATTATAATAAAAATTGGTAATGATAATAATTCTTGTAATGTTTTCTTCCCCCACCCCCAGAATTGTTATGAGACTCAAATGAGGCAGTATATATAAACTTTAAGACACTATATAAATGTTAGTCTTTGTAGTCTTCCTTTGCCATTTTACAGATGAGGAAACAATTTGGAAAAGTTAAATTACATATGTATACACACATATACATATGCACACAATGCCTGTATATGTCTATATAAATATATATATATATATATATATATATATATGTATATATATAGACATATACTTACTTACACATTATATGTGTTTGGATAGTTATACATACAAATATATACCTTCATATACACACACTGAGATATATAACTGTTTAGTAATGGAATTATAATTCAAATCTACTAAATCTGAATTATTTTTCTTAATACATAGTTCTTCCTTCATCTTGTTTTTAAAATTGTTTTTTTGCCTTATAAACTTCTTTCACCTTTTTTGGACAATATTTGATCTCTGGCTGGTTTTAATCCTTGACTTAAAGCAAAAATCCTTGACTCCATTTGGTTACTGTTCCTATTTACTATAATGGGCTCTCACCCTAGGACTAACCTCACAAGGAGGGAAATTGAATTCCTCACTTCTTAAGCTAGTTGAGTCCTAGGAGAGGGAATAGTCTTGGTCAAAGAGAATAACTGACTATTAATCAAATGAAAATAATTAAATTTCTGCCATGGGCTTAGTGCTAAGAATATAAATACAAAAGTGAAAGTCTTTACCCTTATGGAGCTTACATTCTAATGTGAATGATTAATTGCACAGACAAAGGCATATGAAAAACATAGATACAACATATCCAAAGAATTTCTTGGGGGTTAGTTCATTCAGCTTTCCATCCCTTTTCTTTCCCTTATCCCTCAGGGATTATAACTAAATAAAAGGAATCTGGAAAGGTTGGACTGTTTGGGACCTCACTGAGCATCTATCACTTCCATCCATATCAGCTCAGATGACTAAGATAACTTGGAACAAAGCCTAAAGAGGATCTCAATAGTACCTCCAGCTCCAGCCAGACCCAATTACCTAGAGTTAAAAACAATACAGCTGAGCTGTCTGTTGGCTTTGAGTGGCCATGAACCTATGTCACTTTGTCACTTGTATATCTGGATTAGCCTCGCTTTGCTGTCCTTAATGCTGCGGGTGCTGGGCTGGGCTATCCCTAGGCATTACATTCTTTTCTTGTGACACCAGAACTTGGTTTAGTACCTGGGATGATCTGACATTGGCCCTTTAGAAGATGGAGAATATAGTAATAGGCATGTCTTACTAGTGAGAGATTTACTTTGCTTTGTTTGACCCCTAGACACAGAACTTGGCTGGAAATGACAGAGAGCCTCATTTTGGTTTGATGTAAGGGGAAAAACTCATAATAAGTTCACTGAGCTTTCTCTTGAGGCAGCTGGTATCTTTAGAATCCTTCAGGTATGGGTTGAACTAGATGCCCATTGAAGTCCTCTCCAACTCTGAAATGCTGGGTTTTCAAAGAACACTTATCTCCTATATCCCCTCCATTGTTTCAGGTCTGGTTTCTATCCAGATCCTGGGACCCTTACTCTATCATGCTTTTGTTATGTTTTTTTAAACTCAAAAATATGAATCTTGTGGCTTGGATAGGTACGTAAAATGCAAGGATTTTTGCTTTAAGTTCAAACACAGATTTGAAGTAAAGTCCCTTGACACCACAGTCAATTATTTTGCATGCTCTTATCTGATTGAAAGCCTGGATAATGGTCAGGCTCTAAACATGCTCCAAGGCGTTCTTTCACCACAAATTCTAGGCTAGAATGGGACATTGTTTTGACTGTTATGGCTACAACACAGGAGTAAGAAGCAAAAAAGCTTGAGATTCTACTTCCTGGCTCAGATACTAACTCATGTGACTTTGCCACATAATCCTAGGGAGACTGACTGGGAAAACAAAGACAACCTTCTCCACATTTAAAGTAATTATCACCAAGAGGTCAGGGATAGTATATTAGTCTGTGCTTATTTGTGGAGAGAGCACAGGACTTTCGGATTGATAACATAATGACATACCAACATCACTGGAGATAGAAACACATTGTGTCTGAGATATCTAGAATAATTCTTTTTAAGAGTTAGAGAAATGCATTGAGAGCTGCCTATCAGTGAGGCACTTACATTCCACAATCTTTTGAGTTAATCCCTTATAGAGGTCCCAAAGATATTTCCACTGAAGTTGATTTCTCTTTTAAACTGGTCATATGAATAAATAGAGTGAATATGCATTTTATCCTTCAGGGTTAGACATTCTCTTTTGTATTTCCCTGAAAAAATGTGTATGTAATAAAAAAAAAATAAGGGCTACAAAGAAAAACAACAACAAAAAAGAAAGCAGTTGGGGCTTGAACCATGTAAAATGTGAACACAACCAAGTATCTGTAGGTAATGAAGTTTCTTTTCAAAAAATTTTCCTAAACAGGAAATACCACTGTACTGTGCTAAGATAACATAAAGTAATGAAAGTCAAACTTGTGTTTCAAAAATGATTGTGTTTTGCTTCAGAAAGGCTCAGAAATTCAGGATCAATTTAAAATCCAGATCCTGTACACTCACAATTATCCAAATAATTTAGGAAAAAGTTTAAAGTTTTGTGACATACATAGCTTGAAATCACGGAGTTGGATTCAGGAAAACATCAGTTCAACTCTCTTTAGATACTTACTAGATCTATGACAACAGGCACATTATTTAAATTCTCAGTCTCAGTTTCCTCATCTATAAAATAGGGATAATAACATCTCTCTCAGAACATTGTGAGGATCAAATAGCCACACTATATGTTTTATTGTAGAGTAAATCTCAAAGTGCTACATGTGTTTCCTATTACTATGACTCCTTGTTGCATTAAGTTGTCTCTGGTCTCTTAAGATAAGTATAAGATAAGAATAAGCTCTGGCAGCTCTTTTCAAGGTGGAAAATTTTGATGTCCAGGGTTGGCTTGTTATCTAAGGGTCAGCCTAGCTAGCTAAGCCTATCACCAAAAAATTTGACCATTGGAGGATGACTTTTTTTGAGGAGGAAGAGAAGAGATGAAATACTCTTCTTCTGATGAAAAAGTTTCAATCTGCATCTGTGGAGGCAACCACAAATTCCTTGAAGTTCTGAGACAAGCTTTAGATTTTTGTTTGTTTGTTTTGGTTGCAAATCTGTGATTTCATTGGTTTAGGGAACTCCCTCAAAGGAAAATTGTTCTTACCAATGTGAATGAGCCATTATTCCAATAGTATAAAGCTGGATATAGGATTAAATTTATTAGTCACCTCCCACCTTTTTTCATGGACTTGTTGTAGAGTCTCTCCTCCATTAGCATCCATGGTTATCTTCTTGATCCATAACTCACCACTGGACCCAGATGGCTCTGGAGGAGAAAGTGAGGCTGGTGACTTAGCACAGCCTCCCCCCCACTCAAATTCACTTCACTTGCTTGTCATGACATCACTTCCCTGATGAAGTGATTCTCTTTGAGAAAAAAGAGCAAACAACAAACAATAGAGCCTATATTTTATGGGTACAGGAAAAGCAACTCACAAGAACTTAGAAAATCAGTGATCCGGCCTCAGAAAATCCCACATTGTTCTCTGACCTTGCTTCTACCCTATGCCAAGTCATGCCTTCCTTTTTGGTTGATCATCAGTGGGATTGTACTGTGAATTTCTGTGAATTAAATCACAAAATTTAATTCAATATAATGAATGCACAGACACCTGCTTGCAGCAGAAGTAACTCATTTGGAATGCTGATCCAATGCATCAAGAATGGTACTTTGCTTTTGAGTTTCATATTTGTTCCATGACACTCTTGCAAATATCTCTAAAAAAGATCTCAGTCAGTTCTTGGTGATAGGTATGGACAATATGAGCCAGAATATTTAGCATATGTGCACAGAAAAGATAGAGATGTCACGATTCAGCATTTTTATACATTTTGAGAGAAAACTTTGAAAAATCTCCTGTGAAAATAGATTTTCTTAAGACATGGCAACTCCAACCTATTAAACCAAATAGGAACAGTGAGTGGAAATTTCAAAGAGCCAATTTTAGATTTGTTGTAAAGAGAAAATACTAACAATGAGAATAATCTTAAAAAGGAATGAATTACTTCATTTAGCAAAGGCTGAATATAGAGGTAGAGGGGACTAATGTTTAGGGAATACTCCATTAGATGACCTGAAAGACAATTTTCAATCTTGACAGTTAGTTTTTAGAGGATCATGGACTCATCTGTCAGAGACCATCTAGTTTAATCCTCTTATTTTACAGTTAAATTTTTTGAGACTCATGGAAGTTAAGTGATCTTTCCAAGATCACACAGGTCATATGTACCTGGAGTAGATTTGAAGTCATCTTCTGATTTCAGGATAGTAGAGCTACTTAGGTCACAGAGGACAGCCTGGAATTAGGAAGTCTTATCTTCCTAAATTTAAACCTGACCTCAGAGACTAGCTATCTGTATGACAACTGTGTGACCCTGGATAACTCACTTGACCCTATTTGCCTCAGATTCCTTCTGTCAAATGAGATGGAGAAAGGAATGGTAAATCAGTCTTGTATTTTTCCCAAGAACACCCCAATTAGGGTCATAAATAGACAAACAAAATTGAAACAACTAAATAACAACAACAACCTTTGTTTCTAGAGATAGTATTCTTTCCACTGGTCCATATGCAATTGTGAAATCATCATTAACAAAACAACTATAGGCACAGTAAGCAAAAATACATAGTCCCCTATTCTTCCTAGATTTTAAAGAAACTTTTCTAATATGAGTTTTAATCTGGATTTTAGGAGGTCTGTGAACTTGGATGGGAAAAATTATAACTCCCCCCCCCCACTAACTTCTAAATGAAATTGAGCTTTTTCTTTAATTATTAAAAAAAAATCAAAGTACAGATCCATAGGTTTTTGATTTTTTTTTTAATAGTTTGCCAAGGGAATACTTGATGCAAAAAACCTAAAAGCCTTTGTCTTTATTTTTATCTTTGTAGTCTTAGCACCTAAAATAATGAATGCTTGGATAGAGGCTTAATAAATGCTTGTTGATTGAAATGTAGGTCTGAAAATGGATAGTAAGGTGCCTTTGTTTAAAGAACTAGCCTACCTGAATCCAAAGAAACTCATCCTCAAAGTTTGGCCAGTGGTCAAAGACCAGCTATTAAGGTGAAGAGGGCTTGTGATTTGAGTAGGATCATTGATGAAATTATAGCCTTTTGAAGGTCAGATGAGAAAACTGAGTGTTGGAAAGGTTGAGTGACATGTGAACAGTCACAGAGCTAGTTAATATCAGAACTAGTACTCAATATGATGTCTTTAGACTCCAAGACTGGGACACCATGCTACTTCTCAAGATGAATTATTTTCTGAAATTTATTTCAAGAGCAATCACAGTTGGGAAGATGAAAGTTTTTTATGTGCAGTGGTATGCCTTTCTGAACATATCATCTCATAATATCAGTTTTACAAGAAAAGCCAGGGAAAAGATTATGTTCACAATTGCTCATGACTGACCATTAATTCAGTGTCCTTCCTATTGGTGCTATTAAACAGTTTCAAACAGCTCTTGTCTCCTTTCTGCAGGAAAACCTGGCCTCATACCAAAAACAACAGCAGTAGCAAGAGGAAGCCAAACTTCACAGAAACATTAGATAACTTGAACTATTCATTTTCCTCAACCAAATCCCTTTTTCATTTTCCACAGATATTTTTTACAACGTCTGAATCTACACCTTAGACATTCCTAGTCCTGTGAAAGACTTAAAAATGAAAAATGTTTTTGTCTGATTAGCACAATCTCCCCTTTCCTGCACTACCCCCCCCCCCCCCGACAGAGGAGAAAACTCGTAAGAGATTGGGAGCTCGTGAAGGCTGGGTCATGAATAGCTTTCTCTGATTTGAGTTATTTACTCAGAACAAGTTAGAAGGGTTTTTACTAGAGGTAGTCCAGGGGGATATATCACCAAAAAAACTGGACTTGGGGTCAGAGAACCAGGATTCAAATCCTATCTCTGACCCTTTTCTTATATATAAAGTGGGCAAAATGATACCTCTTTTGGTTGTTTAATTATTTTTTAGTTGTGACTTTATTTAAGACTTCTTGGAAAAGATACTAGAGAGGGTTGTCATTTCCTTCTCCAGCTAATTTTTTTTCCAGATTCAAGATGAGGAAACTGAGGCAAACACAGTTACATGACTTGCCCAGGATCACATAGCTAATAAGTCTGAGCCTGTTTTTGAACTCACAAAGATGAGCCTTTCTGACTCCAAGTCCAACACTCTATCCACTGCATCACCTAGCTGCTCTAATGGTAGCTAGAGTACAGGATAAAATGAGATAATATATGTAACTACATTATAAACATTTAGATATTATGCAAATGTAAACTATTTAAAAATCATTATCTCCTTTATTATAGTAGGAATCTTACCCCTTATAGTACAATGGCCAGGTAGTCATTCAGATTCTGCTTGAACATTTCAAAAGATGAGGAGCTCACTCCTTTTTGAGATTACTCATTCCATTTATGGACAGTTTTATATGCTGGAGAATATTTCCTTCTTATGTATTTACATTTTCCTCCTTGTAATTTACATCCCTTTGTCTTGGTTCTGCTCTCCAGAGCATGAGAAAATAGAATTAAATTGATTTCTATAATATAGCATTTGAAATACTAGAAGTCAAATAATATTCAAGCTATCTGAAAGTAATACCTGAGGGAGATAATGGGCTCTCTCTATTGAGGAAGGAGATAGTCTTCAAGCAAAGGTTATGATGTCACTTAGGTTCTTTGTAGTGGAGATGATTTGTGGAATATAAACTGGACTAGATGGTCACTTAAGGTCTGTTCTACCTTTGAAATTACATGATTATGCAATGTGCTGAAGAGAACCTTTTTTTTAACCTTTTAAATATTTTATTTATTTATTTTTCTAACTACATTAAATGGTAGTTTTAACAATCATTTTTTTTTTTGCAAGGGTTTGACTTTCACATTTTTCTTTCTCCCTCTCTTTCTTCCCTGCTCCCCTAACAGAAAGCAATCTAATACAGGCTATACATATACAACCATGCTATACATAGATCTATATTGAATCAAATCAAAATGGGGAAAAAATCATTAAAGAGAAAAAATATAATAAATAAGACAACTTAAAAACTGGAGATAGCTGTAAGCTTTGGTGTGCATTTAAACTCCATAGTTCTTTCTCTGGATATGAATGTTTTTTCTATCACAAGTCTTTTAGAATTATCTTTGATTATTGTATTGCTGAAATGAACAAATACATCAAAGCTCATCAGTACCTAATGTTGCTGTTAGTATGTATAGTGGTTTTTCTGGTTCTGTTCACTTCACTCAGCATCAATTCATGCAAGTCTTTCCAGGCTTAGGTCAGATCCCTCATGATTTCTTTTTTATTTTTTAGGTTTTTGCAAGGCACACAGGGTTAAGTGGCTTGCCCACACAGCTAGGTAATTATTAAATGTCTGAGGCTGGATTTGAGCTCAGGTACTCCTGACTCCAGGGCTGGCGCTCTATCCATTGTGCCACCTAGCTGCCCCTCCCTCATGATTTCTTAAAGAACAGTGACGTTCCATCACATTTATATATAATAATTTCTTCAGCCATTCCTCAACTGATGGGTATACCCTCAATTTCCAATTCCAAATCAGACTTTTTTAGGCTAAATGTGATACTGTGCCCTAATTATCAGGATAGGAGGTAGAGGAAGGGAAAGAAGGGAAGTTATTATTAATTAAGGGAAGTTATTATCAATAGTTATTATTAGTCAGAAGTAAGTCCATGGGTGTAATTTTATGTTGTGAGAGATGATTGGCAAGGCAAATTGTTTTTATAAGGTACAATTCAATCTGACATTTATAAAATACCATGTAAATGCCAGAGAACTATAGTAGGTACTGGGAGATGAATACTAAATTTAGGTAAATTCTTATGGTGCTGCAATATAGTTGAAAGGTAATATAGATATTGAAAAGAGTACTTAAGCTAGAATCCAGAGATCTAGGGTCACTTGGCTCTAAGTGTTCTGAGTTGTGTAACTTTGGACAAATCCTTTAAACTCTCCCTGCCTCAGTTTTCCAGTCTTTAAAATGAAGGCATAATATTTATACAATACATTTCACATTGTGGTAAAATACTTTGTAAACCTTAATAAAGTGTAACATAAATGTGAATTATGAGGAAATTATGATTTATACACAAAGAAATAAAATACAAAATACTACATACATACAAAATATACATATATCTTTATATATCTATGTTTCTCTCTCTCTCTCTCTCTCTCTCTCTCTCTCTCTCTCTCTCTCTCTCTCTCTATCTATCTCTGTAAATTTCTATGTTAGATCCCAGGAGAAAAAACATTAATTCCTGGAAGTCAATACCTAAAGACTTGATGGTAGAGTTGATTTTTGATTTCCACTTTAAAGGCTGCATAAAACTTCAACAAATGTAAGGAAGAAGAAATTTTAGGCAAAAAAAGCATGAACACTGTCATAGAGGTGAAGTAGCTCATGGAAAATAGTAGCCTAATATAAAATCATAAAGTCAGAGTGGTTCTAGATTGTATAGAGGAAAGAGTCTGAAATTTACTCAGTAGATAATCATGAGTTATTCCAGACTTTTGAAAGTCACATGACCAGCAATATGTACAAGGAAGATTGGTTCCCTTCTATTCTGTTTTTAACAGAATGAGATTTTCCGTAGTTGTCCAGATAATTGAAGATACACAATTAAATTAATCAATCATTTATTAATGATGTACTTTGTTCCAGGTGCAATCACTTGCAATCTCCATGCAATCACTTTATTACTCTGAATATCAGTATCCTCATTTATAGAATGAAGGGACTTCATTTGGTGACCTCCTAAGGGGGACATTTATTATATTTAAATTAAGATATTTTTTGAATTTGTGATATTTAAAACCTTTTTTTTAAATATTCATTTGGATATTCTTTACTTTTCTACAAACTCTATATATTTAGATGTCCACATACTTCTATCAAATTTGTTTCTTTTGAACAAAGAACACTATTTCCTTATGTTACATTTTCCAAGTCTCAATGTTGGTATTTTATGAAGCCATGATCTAGGTTTCTTATGTTAAAATGTCAAGTTTCCTTGTTTATTACTCACAAGCTATATAGACATTAGAGTCTACAATTATAATTCTCATCTCTTCTGTTATTTATTTCCAGAGAATTGCTAGTCTTCCTTTCAATTTTTGCTCTTTACTGAAATTATGAGTTAGAATGGACATTAGTGACTATCCAGTGTATCCCCAACGCAAAAGGCATCTCCTGTTTAACAAATTCAACAAGCTATTCTTTCAATATCCAGTTTTTGGTAATCACCATTTTACAGTTTTATATAGATCATTTTATTCCTTATCTCCTAATCTTATTTTAAAGTCTCCCTGAACAAGTTGATGAGTGTCTTGTCAAGTGGATTCTTCCTGATCTTCACAAAATGCAGTACCTTGCTTGTCGTTCATTGTTTTCAGGTTAAAAGTCTTAATCCTACTCCGTTACCCCTTCAAACGCTAATTTTGGCTTTTGCTTGAATGTGGCCAACCATTTGATTTGGGATACAAAATCATGGAGTTAAGAAATGACCCCAAACATTGCTTAGTAATTCCACTCATTGAACAGATGTGGCTATTGAAATCCAGAGTCCAGTGATTTCTAGGCCAACTAAATAGGAACAGAGAAGAAGCTAAAACTTGGGTATATGCATTCCTAGATCAGTACTTGCTTCCTAGGATATCATTCTTCTTTTATCCTGTTAAAGTTGTGATCTTTAATGGAAAGGAGAAATAAAAATTCTACTTTGAAAACTAATCTTTCAGTTTTTTTCTCTATGATTTTAAGACTACTATCTGACTTTCAGATTATATATAAAAATAAGTTTGATAACCATAGAATCCCAGAGTTGGAAGGGACCTCAGAGCTCATTTAATTTAATATATACTTCAGATCCCCTCTATAATATAAAATCCATGACAAGTGGCCAAATATCCTTGCTTTGAGATCTCCAATGATAGGAAGCTCTCCATTATTTTCTGAGATAACCTTTTCTACAAGGGACACTCCATTTCTTAGAAAGTTTTGTCTTTTTGAGTTAAAAATTTCCATTCTGAAATTTGAACCCAATTGATTCTAGTTTTGCAATCTAGATTTTAGAAGATTATATCAAATTGCTTTAAAAAAAATCCTTCAGATATCTGAAGGCAGCTACCATGTATTTTTCCCAAAGAAGTAAGTATGATAGAGAGAAAAGGTCATTGAGTCTGGACTCATAAGACCTTGCTTCAAATCCTATATTTCACACTTACTAAGTGAACATGGACAAGTTACTTGATTCCCCAGGCCTCATTTTCCTTTGCTGTCAAATAAGGGAATAAATCTCTGAGGTTCCCTTCTAGGTCAAGATAGGTTCCAAAGTGATTTACTTAAAATGCTTTTTAAGAAAATTTTCAGTTGTTTCTCATTTCTAAAATATATAGAGAACGGAGTCAAATTTATTAACCTCCCCCCCCCCAAAAACCAAGCCATTCCCCAATTGACAAATGGTCAAAGGATATGCAGAGGCAATTTACAGAAGAGGAAATCAGAGTATGAAATCATACAAAAATTTCTCTAAATCATTACTAATTAGAGAAATGAAAATTAAAGCATCTTTAAGGTACCACTTCACACCTCTCAGACTGGCCAATATGACTAGAAAGGACAATGATCAATGTTGGGAGGGATGTGGGAAATCTGGGACACTAATGCATTGTTGGTAGACCTATGACCTCATTCAACCTTTCTGGAGAGCAATATGGAATTATGCCCAAAGGGCAATAAAAATGTGCATATTCTTTGATCCAGCAATACCACTACTGGATCTATACCCTGAAGAGATCATGAAAAAGGGTAAAAACATCGCTTGTACAAAAATATTCTTTAGCAGCCTTGTTTGTGGTAGCAAAGAATTGGAAATTGAGTGAATTTCCATCAATCAGGGAATGGCTGAACAAACTGTGGTATATGTATGTTATGGAACACTATTGTTCTATTAGAAACCAGGAGGGATGGGAATTCAGGGAAGCCTGGAAGGATTTGCATGAACTGATGCTGAGCAAGATGAATAGAGACAGAAGAAGGTTGTACACCCTAACAGCAACATGGGATTGTTGATCAATCTTGATGGACTTGCTCATTTCTTCAGTGCAATAATCAGGGACAATTTTGGGGTATCAGCAATGGAGAATACCATCTGTATGCAAAGAGGGAATTGTAAAGTTTGAACAAAGACCAAAGACTATTATCTTTAATTTTAAAAAAGGTATCTTATGCAATTTTGCTATCTCTTATAGTTTATTTTTTCCTTAAAGATAATTTTGATCAATGTATAGCATAGAAACAATGTAAAGTCTATCAGACTGCCTTCTGTGGGGGGGCGGTAGGGGGAGAGAAGTGAGATTGGGGGAAAAATTGTAAAATTCAAAAAACAATAAAAAAAGTTTCAGTAGTTTCTTTTGTTCAAAGTATTCCATAAGAGTAAGCTAGATTCTAAAGGATGCTTTCTTCACACTACAAATATTATATTTAAAGTATTTAAAACATATTTAACTGATTTAAAATACAATCTCCAAATCAGGTCTGAAATTTGATTTGTAGGAAAATTAGAGGAAAACACCACAGAACCATTCAATAAACCATAATTACTTGCATGTGCCAGAGTACCTATTCAGTTTGAGGAATGCAATTAAGCATCTAATTAGGCTGAAAAATGCAATTGCATGCTTCACTACATGAGCACAGACACAGTTCTGCTCACTTTGGGGGTCATTTTTCAGACAATAAGAAATAGCAGTAAAGTACTAAAAATTTCCGAATTTCATTGTCCATGTTCCAAAGCTTCTTTTGCTCAAATGATGAAAAAAATATTTGGAAGAAGCAAAAAAAATATGCTATTCCTATTAATTGAATGGATTAATTTTGGATTAGAGTGGAAGTACCAACAGAGACCTTGTTTTCTCCTTCTTTGGAACAAAAATCCACACTGGGGGGTTTCATAAAAGTGGTTGCCTGACTCTTGTTGACTGATTTATGCACTATATTTTTGGCCTCTTGAGCCCATTCTCCATAACTTTTGCTTTTCTTTTTAAAATTTTCTTTTTAATTTTTGGAATAAAACAAGCATTTTTTAACATAGTATAATAAAAAGATGTTTGTACATGAAACTGCAAATGTACAATGCACAACTTGCTATTCCTTTCAAATATTCAAATATACAACAAAATTATCATGTAAATTTTTTTTCTTACCTCCTTTCCTCCTGCCCTAGTTATACCTATCATTTGGCCAAATAGGGTGTGTGTGTGTGTGTGTGTGTGTGTGTGTGTGTGTGTGTGTGTGTGATGTAAAATTGTTCTATATGTATTTAGATTTATTAATTTTTTCTCTGGATGCAGATAGCATCTTTCTTCATATATCTTTTGTAGTTAATTGGGTATTTATAATAGACAAAATTAACTAATTTTACAAAATCTTTCTTCTGCTTTTCAAAATCAGAAGTCTGCATATGCTAGACAAGTGACAAGTGCTACCAACTTACTAACTGGTGTGTGTCCCAGAAAGATGTTTCTTGATTTAATTTCTAAATGACACTATGGATCTTTTGAGTCCTCATTATTCCAAAGGTAGATATGTGCTATGATCAAAACACTTCTTATAATTTAAGTTGTTCACGTGAATATTACAGCATAAATGAGGTTA
Source organism: Macrotis lagotis (assembly GCF_037893015.1). Classification (NCBI taxonomy): domain Eukaryota; kingdom Metazoa; phylum Chordata; class Mammalia; order Peramelemorphia; family Peramelidae; genus Macrotis; species Macrotis lagotis. The sequence goes on along the minus strand of NC_133662.1, from coordinate 163,681,704 downwards.
TATTGTTCTAATACCTGTAGTCAATTTGTTCTCTAAGATTTCTATTCTAGGCCTAGATCACAGAATCATAGATACTAGTGCCCCCAAGTCTCAGTGAAGTTTTAAAGTACTAAATTCAACTTCATAGGACATTAGATGATTCTACATTTCTTGTTTCTACAAAAGTTCAGCTGCTCAACCTTAAAACCACACTAAGACTTTGGGAACACTCTGTATAAAGTCCTTTATGAATGCTAAGTATTATTATTATTATTATTATTATTATTATTATTCTAACAAAGAGAAAAAGGCTTTAAAAGTTGATGAAGAGTTATTGAAGCTTAAAACCACACTGAAAAGAGAGAAAGACAGAGAGTTAGAAGAGGAGAGGGGGGAGGAAGAAAACGGAGTGTCATTCTTAAAACAGTCAGAAAACCATGATGCGAGATGATATGATAGATTTTAGATTTACTATATTTAAATAACTAACATAGAGTAAGGACATCTAGATGGCACAGAAGATAGTGTGCTAGGCTTGAATTCAGGAAAACTCATCTTCCTAAATTAAAATTTGGCTTCAGACACTAGCTGTGTTACTCTGGGGAAATCACTTAACCCTGTTTGCCTCAGTTTCCTCAATTGTAAAAAATGAACTAGAGAAGGAAATGGTAAATTCTGTATCTATGCCAAGAAAACTCCAAATGGGAGTGTTGGACATGGTTGAAAAAAATGCAACGATAACAATAACAACAATATATGGAGTGCTTCAAAATTTGCAAAGCCCTTTACATTTTTTGTATCATTTAATCCTTGGAATAATCCTATGAGGTAGGTACTACTCTTATCCCCCCCTCATCTGTAAGATGTACAGAGATTATGTGACTTGCCTAAGGTCACACAAAGAGTTAAGTGGAAGAGCTGCAATTTGAACCTATATATCCAGGCTCCATTGATTGTAGACTCACACTTCTCTTGTATCATGCTAGTTCTCAAACGAATAACTGGGGATTGCTAGATACATTATTAAAGCATAATGGAAAGGGAGCATGAGGAATGGACTACTTGCTGGATTTGGAGTTTTCTTTCTGATACTATGTGACCATGACTAGTACTCTTAGCTTCTCCTTACTTTTATTTTTATTATTATTATTATTATTTTTCAGGCTTTTGCAAGGCAAACGGGGTTAAGTGGCTTGCCCAAGGCCACACAGCTAGGTAATTATTAAGTGTCTGAGACCGGATTTGAACCCAGGTACTCGTGACTCCAGGGCCGGTGCTTTATCCACTATCGCCACCTAGCCGCCCTATTTTTATTATTTTTTTAGAAAGAATTTATTTGAGTTTTACAATTTTTCCCCCATTCTTGCTTCCCTCCCCCCAACCCCCACAGAAGGCATTCTGTTAGTCTTTACATTGTTTCCATGGTATGTATTGATCTCAGTTGAATGTGATAAGAAAGAAATTATATCCTTAAGGAAGGGGGGAAAAAGTATGAGACAGCAAAATTACATGATAAGATAAAGGTTTGTTTCCTAATTTGAAGGTAATAATCTTTGGTCTTTGTTTAAGCTTCACAATTCTTTCTCTGGATACAGATGGTATTCTCCATTGCAGACAGCCCAAAATTGTCCCTGGTTGTTGCACTGATGGAATGAGCAAGTTCATCAAGGTTGATCATCACCCCCATGTTGCTGTTAGGGTGTACAACATTCTTCTGATTCTGCTCATCTCACTCAGCATCAGTTCATGCAAATCCTTCCAGGCTTCCCTGAAATCCCATCCCTCCTGGTTTCTAATAGAAATATGTTCCATGACATACATATACCACAGTTTGTTATGCCATTCTCCAATTGAAGAACATTCACCTAATTTCCAATTCTTTGCCACCATAAACAGGGCTGTCTTAGTTTTTCTTTAAAAAAAAAGTCCACAAAACCCCACACATATTTTATTAAAGATTTTTTCTTTCTTATATCACTGACTTTCCAATGATCCTCTCTCCATCCCTTCTCTCTCAGAAGAAACTTTCATTTTAACATTTAAGAAGAATATTTAAGCTAAACAAATATAACACTGGCTATGTCGGGCAACATATACTTCACTTCATAGCTGTTAATAACCACCTCTCTTCAAAGAAAAGGAAAGCTTCCTCAATGAACAGTTCTAGAGTAGTATGACTTTCATTGTTGTTTTCCTTTTACAGCAATTAAGTTACTCAAAGCTTAAAACTACACTAAGATTTTTGGAACACCCTTTATTATTGTGACCATTGAGTAGATGATTCCCATGGTAGTGCCCTGTATTCAACTTCATAGGGCATTAGATGTATTACATAGTATTCCATAAATCTCCCATAAAGGAACCTTCCAATTTACTGGATGTGTTCCTTTTTAAATTTAATATTAGGGGACACCTATTGTAGCACTTGGATTGTCCATCTGTTTTCTCTCACTCACTACACAACTACCCCACCATTTTGTTCAATGGCACATGTCCTTGATGATGCCTTTCATGTTACTTCTCATATGCCACTCATCACTGGTAATATGTTGCAGCCTCTCTTTCCTTTGCCCTTTGGATCACCTGTAATTTGATTCTTCTGAGATCATGGTATCCTTAATTCACAAGGATGTGTGTCTATATATGCATATCAAATCACTGGGAAAATACTGGTATTAAAAACCTGGACTTTTGTGAGAACAAGCAATGTGGTATCACTGATTATATTGCAGTTTAGATAGCATGAACTAACATGATCTATCTGTTTGATTTAGACTTGGACCCAGATCATTGTTACCACAGTACATATTCAGTGCTCAAAACTTAGCCTCTCTCTCTCTCTCTCTCCCTCTCTCCCTCTCTCTTTCTTTCTCTCCCATCTCTTTCCCCTCCTTCTCTCTCTCTCTCTCTCTCTCTCTCTCTCTCTCTCTCTCTCTCTCTCTCTCTCTCCTTCCCCTCTTCCCCTCTCTTTTCTCTCTCTCTCTCTCCTTCTCTTTCCTTCTTCCTCTGTCTTTCTCTCCTCTTTCTTGCCTCCCCTTACTCTCTGTTTTCCTCTCAGTCTCTCTTTCCATCCTATTTTTTTAACTCAAAGAAAATCCATTTATTCAAATTGATAGCAAGACAGAAATCAGAGAAAGTATACATAGGAGAATACATACCACACACTACAGTGGTATATATTCTTCTTTGTCCCTGTTGGGAGTGAGATTGAGATTACAAATTGTCCCTATTGGGAGTAACAAATACTCTATTTTTGAGACTGTTCTTATCTTTTCTGGCATGGAAGGAGATCAACTACTCACAACCTTTTTCTCCTGCTAATCAGCCTGGAAACCTTTACCTGGTTTTGTTTCTAACCTGGTCTAGATTGCCCTTCCCTGGGGGACCAGGTTCTCTTTCTCTCTTCCTTTAACTAGGGCCCCACACATAAAACCCCCTGTGTTTACCATACTGGTGTCAGATTTAGTGATTATAACTAATCAAACTTTAATCCCACTGCACTTCCCAACTCCTAAGATGGATGATCCAGCAACTTCGGCTTCTCCAGGATCAGGGATGAAAGGAGTGTTCTGCTACTCTTGTCTTTTGTATGATTTTTAGCTTATAAATGAAAGTCAATTGCTTTGAGGAAAGTTCTTAGGCTGTTTGTCTTCTACTGAATTAAATGCTTCACACTCCCTCCTCCTCCCCCTTCCCCTCAACAAATGATAGACAATGAAGGATTAAATTTCTACACTTCTGTTAGTTGTGTGACTGAGAAGATGTGGTTTGTCATAGAAAATCGTATGTGAAATACATCAATTCCCAGGTTGTCATCAAAGATAACCCAAATGTATGGACTGTTCTTTCAGAGGTTTTATAGAGGTAGTAAAGTAAGCATATTGGTCTAGAGTCCTGATGTCTTCACAGGGGCTTTTTTTCCCCACGTTCAGTAAATTATAATTGAAGCTGCTAGCTGATGTGGTGATCAGGAAGCTCAGAGTTCAAATCCTGTCTCAGAAACTTATTGGCTATGGGACCCTGAGTAAGTCACTTAATATTACTTTGTCTCAATCTCCTCATCTTTTAAATGGGGATAATAACAGTACCAACCTCCTGGGATCATTTTGATGCTCAAACGAGATAATCTTTATAAAGTTCTTTGCAAATATTATTGTCTTCCTATAGTACCTATTCTGTACTTAAGATCTATCATCTTTTTTCCTTCTGTCTTTGTCTTTCTTTCTCTCTCCTCCCACAGCCTTCCCTCCCTCTTTTCTCTCACCCACTCCCTTTCTCCTTTCCTTCTTCCTCTCTCTCCCTCCATTTCTCTCCTCTCTTTTCTTTTCTTTCTATCCCTTTCTTTTCCCTCTTTTTCTGTCTTTCCCCTTCCTTCCTTTCTATCTCTCCTGCCTTTTCTCTCCCTCTTTCTTTCTTCCTTCCTTCCTTTCTTTCCTTCTTTCTTTCTTTCTTTCTTTCTTTCTTTCTTTCTTTCTTTCTTTCTTTCTTTCTCTCTCTCTCTCTCTCATTCTTTCTCTTCCTTCCTTCCTTTCACTCTCTTTCTCTCCTTCTTTTTCTTCCTTTCTTCCATCCATCTTTCCCTTTGTCCTTCCTTCTTTTCTTTTTCTTTATCTCTTTCCTTCTTTCTTCCTCTCCCTCCTTTTCTTTCCTTCTTTCTCTAGTTTCCTCTCTCTGACTCTCCATTCTAATTTTTTTCATAAAAGAAAAAACATTTATTTAAATTTTTGACAATATATAGCATTTTACACATGCTAGTTGCTGCTGCTCTTGTTATTACTACCAGTTAGTCATCTTTTCCATTTTTTTTGGAATTTTTTCTTTATAATACCTTGAAAACTGATTCCCGAGTGGCTTTAAAATTGTGTTGCTTCCAGCATAGATTTCACTTTTAGGTAGTTGTGCGTTCTACTTAGTTAACTCCATCCTTCTAACTAATACTTCATACACTGGAATACTGTGGTGAGAGTTGACTAAATTTTGTGGTCTTACTAGAATTCTTGGAGAGCATAGATCATATTTCCTTGAGAGATGATATGGGATGAGGGGGTTGGATGTGATTACCTCTCAGGTCTGCCAGAACTAAGTATATTATCCTGTGATTGAGGCCTCATCTACAAACACTTTTTGGGAATATCTAGTTTAGCTGTTCCAAATTCTCTTTAGGCTCATTTACTTCTCAATTTTTTTTGTTGCTTTTTATTGTATTTTTGCGGGGAGGAGAAGGGACAGGTCAATAATGTTTCATCTCCATCTTCCATTGTATATATTAGCCTTGGTGCTTATGCTTTATAGCCTTGCAATATATCCAAGGCATTCCATAGACCAGCACACCCAAGATAATGGTGACAGACAGGTTGCTACAAGAGATATACCCTCTTGTTGAAAAGAGATAGTGACTGAATTTCAACAAACAGGAATTTTCCAGGCCATATGCTTTTAAGTTCTCTAAGCTTAAAACATTTTTCAGCATACACTGTCTTAATTTAAGCTCTTTAATCAAGGAACATGTTAATGCTGCATGGTCCTGTAGCACAGGATACATGGGGTGAGGGTGGAGGTGAGGAAGTGGTAAAGCCAAGGGGGAAAGCTAGAATTTCATCATACAGAGGCCATTCAGGCAAACTTGAGCTTTTTGACATTCAACTAAACTTAGAGCCAAATCTTTCTGTTAGTCTAACTTCTTACCCAGTTTTGGGAGAGGTGTTCAGATATAGCTCCAGAACTTGAAATCAGTCCAATCTCCTGAGTAGCTGTAATTAGATCTAGGGAATTTAAAACTCTGAGTACAGCACTATAACTCTACAACAAAAGAAACAAACAAAAATATTATGTTAAGATGATATTACCACAATCATTGAGGCAGGACAGTTGAACTATGGGAACAAGAAGGAAGCAATAGTTTTAATGAGGGAATCTGTCTTTCTCCCTACTCCAGGATGCAGATAGGTAGCCTGTAAAAGCAGACAAAGTCCAGGCTTCTGGCAATGGTGTTCCCTAGACTGGCCCCTGTAAAGATGATTTTGTTGAAACAAGGGAGAACGAGAGTCAAGTGAAACCTTGTTGTGGCAGAGTAGTAAAACTCGGGGGAGTCTGGTTACTTGGAAGATTTTTTTTTCCCTGAGTGTCTGTTTCCTTCACATCCCTACCAGGAAAGGTCTTATTCACCAGATTGTTCTGTAAGTTATTGGAGGAGTTAGGCACAGAATATACCAAAGAGCTGAGTGTTAATGACGCTATAACATCTTTGAAGTAAGTATTGCTGAAAACCACTTTTGAATTCTTCCTTATTCTCTTGTGCATGTTCAGAAGCTTTGAAATCCTAGCAGTTAATGGTCTCAGTCTTGTGATGGCAGCATCAGAACTATAGACTCTATTGCTTTATAATCCTAGAAGCTCTAGTGGAGGTTATCCATGGATTGGATGAATAGTTTTAGAGGGTTTTGGTGTTAGTATGGTCATTCTAACAACCATTGTTGTTATTGTTTGGTCATTTCAGTCATGTCGGGCTTTTTGGGATACCATTTGGGGGTTTATTGGCCTTTAGAGATATTGGAGTGGTTTGCCATTTCTTTCTATAGCTTATTTTAAGTGAGGAAATTGAGGCAAACAGGATAAATTGACTTGCCCAAAGTCACACAGGTAATTAAGAGTCTAAGGTCAGATTTGAACTCAGGAAGTTGAAGTTTCCTTACTCCAGGCTTGGCATTTTATCTACTGTGCCATCTAGTTGCCTATATGTGAGACCCTAACTGAGGCAGTTTTATTTAAATCCTGCTAAATTTTTTCTGTTGACATCCCAGGTCAATGAGAACTGACATTGACTCCAGTATAAGCTGGTTTTTAAAACTGAGTTCTGAATTTTTGCAACAAAATTTCATTAGGAATCTATGTTCTTCACATAGTTTCTGTGTTTATGGGTATGACTGTACATTTATGTGTGTATGTGAGATCTGGATTGGTATATACCATTGATAGAAGAAGGAAATTATTTTCTTTTTAAGACAAATTTTCTGGTAATTTTTGGTCCCCTTAAAGGAAATGGGATCATTACAATAATGCTGGATATATGTCAGGGAAAGAGAACTTTGCTAGAAGTTAAAGATGATTTTTCAATTTGAAAGACATTTCAGAGACATTTAGGATTAAGAAGAGGAAGCATTAGTGGATATTCTAAAGAAGAGTTTAAATGAGGAACTTTAGGATTAATTGACAAGGCTCTCTTCTCCAGATAATCTAGAAGTTTAATGAACTAATCTAGATTAATGATAATCCAGAAGTCTGAGAGAGGGAGAAAATCTTGGGACTGAGAGGAGTATTCAAAGCAAGAGAACCTTTTGGTTCATGTAGATAAGTGACACTAGTAACAAAAGACTTCCAGGGATAGATGGTCTTAGAAACAACCATGATCTGTGTTTCAGCTGTGAAGTGTCCCATCATCTGTCCTGGCAACATTTATGGTCCTGGGATGGGGACATGAACTCGTTCATAACTGACCCTAACAACCTCATTCTTCTTAGGGCATGATCATTCCAGGTCCATTTAGATCTATGATTTTGAGATAGCAGTCTTGGCCACCCTGTCCAATAAAGCATATAGTATTAATCTGACAAGTTGGCAGCAAGGTGGTATAGTGGATAGAATGGCAGACCTGGATTTCAAATCTGACCTTAGACACTAGTTTTGTGATCCTGGGCAAGTCATTTAACCCTGTTTGCCTCAGTTTCCTCATCTGTAAAATAAGATGGAAAAGGAAGTGGCAAACCACTCCAGTATCTTTGCCAAGGAAACCTCAAATGGGCTCACAGAATCAGACATGAATGAAATGATTGAAAAACAACAACAAATTAGCCGAACCTTTCTCAGATCAGTCTTACCGAACGGGCCTGGAAAACATCCTCCAACTCCTCTATCGCAAGAGGAAACTATTCCTATTGGGAGGAAAAGCTACCAAAATGTACCAAGAACTAGATGTTCTAAGTTAAGTTAGAACTGACTAATGTCCTACTGGCCAAAAGTGTAGCTCAAAAGGCCTTGAGTATGAGGATATAAGAGAAATCCTCACAGAATAAGACCTATAGGTTTCAGGCCTCCATCAAAGATGTAAGAGCACTCTTTTGGTAGGACCCTGAAAAATACTGAAAGAATAGGAAGAATTTGTCATATCATCCCTTTAAGAGAAGGGAGGTGGGACAGTTAGGTGGCACAGTGGATAAGGCACTGGCCCTGGAGTCAGGAGTACCTGAGTTCAAATTTGGTCTCAGACATTAAATAATTACCTAGCTGTGTGGCCTTGGGCAAGCCACTTAACGCCATCTGCCTTGCAAAAACCTTAAAAAGAAAGATAGAGAAGGGAAGAATGGAGAAGTCACAGGAAGAGATAGAGGGTGGAGCACAAAGACATGAAGAACAGATCTTTTTAATTTTATTGAACAGACAAGTAGGTATCCCAGTGAATGGTCTGGGATTTGAAGTTAGGAAGGCCTGAATTCAAATGTGACCTCATATACTTAATAGTTATGTGATCCTGGGCAAATAACCTCTCTGTGGATCAGTTTCCTCATCAATAAAATGGAGATAATAGGGGTAGCTAGGTGGTGCAGTGGCTAGAGCACTGGCCCTGGAGTCAGGAGGACCTGAGTTCAAATCCAACCTCCCACATTTAATAGTTACCTGTGTGACCTTGGGCAGATCACTTAATCCCATTGCCTTGCAAAAAACAAAAACAAGCAAAGAAAAAATAGAGATCACAACAGTACCTATCTCAAAAGGATATGAGGATCAAATAAGTTAACATTTACAAAGCTTTTGCATACCTTAAAGTTCCTTCTAAGTGCTAGTTATTATTTGAAATTATAAATTATAATTATTAATAGATGACAATGGGAATGCTGGGCAGGAGAATAGAAAACTCATTCTAGAGTCAAAGGCTAAAGGTTTAAATCTCCTCTAAAGCTTATGTATTGGATGGCTTTGGGGTGCACATATCCCTTGTCTGGATAGTGTGTAGGGGTAAATGGCATGCATGATATCTTTTTTCTTCCCTTTTTACATATCTCATTTGAATTTTTTTGGTAAATACTAACAGCTTAGAAGTAAACTTCATTTCTTGGAACTCTTACTTTTTTTTTTTTTTAGGTTTTTGCAAGGCAATGGGGTTAAGTGGCTTGCCCAAGGTCACACAGCTAGGTAATTATCAAGTGTCTGAGACCGGATTTGAACCCAGGTACTCCTGACTCCAAGGCCGGTGCTTTATCCACTATGCTACCCAGCTGCCCCGGAACTCTTACTTTTTAAAAGCATAAATGAATTTAGGTCTTTTGGTTTGATCAATAATGCAAGCAGGTTTTAGAACTTATTCATTATAACTAGTAGGTTTAGAGGCAGTTGCCAAATTTAATGACCTTTTCTCAATCCTTGTCCTTGACCTCTCCAAGTTTTTGACACTCCTAGTCACCCCATTCTCCTTGATTCTGTCTTTTCCCTAAATCTTTTTTCCAGGGTCTCCTCTTACCTGAATGTCCCTCTTTGAGCTTTGCTGGATCTTTATCCAAGCCACACCCACTAACCAGGGTCTGTCCTAAGTCTACTCTTTTCATTCTGTATTTACCTCACTTTGGTTCAAAGATCATATTTATAAATTTATGTAGATTTATCTATATCTATAGATAAATCATATGTATAGATCTATAAATCTAACTCTTACTTCTCTCTATAGTTCCAGTCTTTCATTACCATTTGCTTTTTGGATGTCTCACACAGGAAGTCCCATAGATATCTCAAATTTAACATGACTGAAATAAAATTAATTTCCTTTCCTGATAAATAGTTCCATCTTCCCATTATTTCTGTTATTGTTAAGGGTACCATCATTCTTTGAGATTCTTTCCTTCTTTAGATATATTGGCAAAATATGTATGTAAATATGTATATATATATAATATCTATATGGAGAGGGGGGAGAGAGAGACAGAGAAAGAGAGAGAGAGAGAGAGAGAGAGAGAGAGAGAGAGAGAGAGAGAGAGAGAGAGAAGGGGAGAATGGACATGTTTTTGCAAAAATGAATAAAGGAGAAAGGAGATCTCATAAGACTTTCTTATGACAATTGGAAAGGTAGGGCAATATATTTGTGAGAATAGGAGGGCAGTTGCTATCAATAGGTCAGATAAGGGATGATAAGATAATCAAGGGATTTCATAGGTCATCCAGGCCAATCTCATTTTACAGATGTGGAAAGTGAGGCACAATTCAAATCACACAGCTACAGACCTTAGGATTTGAACTCAGGTCCTCCAATTCCCAAATTCAGCATACTTTACAATATTCTACAATCCTTTCAGCAGCTCCAAGGGCTTAAGCCTCTATAATAGCTATACTATAATAAGCCCTCCTCTTCTTTCAGACACACCTCTGTTAGAGCTTGTAGGAACTGTAGAACCCTGATGGAAAACTTACAAATGTAAGCCAAAAAGACACAAATAGATTGAGAATTACATTGGATTTTTCCTACATTGAAAATATATAAAGAATGGGAGGCTCTAAGATGAATTTTTATTTCTCACGGGTATTATCTTCCTAAAGTGCAGACTTCTTTGTACAACCTTATTACTGTGTCAGAATAGGAGATGCTCATCCTTCCAATCTCACTACTGTACCTGAATAAGTGGTGCTCATCCTTAGAACCTCATTGCTGTCCCTGAATAGGTGACACTCATTCTTCCAATCTCATTACTGTACCTGAATAAGTGGTGCTCATCCTTTTTGTAGTAAAAAGTTGGCAAACATTTTTTTTCATGTTCATCTGAAGCAATACTAAAGTTCACCACTCTTATAGCAGTGTGATACTCCTTTGTGCTTGAGATAGAATGACTTGAAAGTCATTATAACATAACAACATTGAATTAACTGGCCAAGAGAGAATGAGGCCAGCCTGGCAAGCTGGGATGCCCACAACACCCACTAACTTCCTAACTCCTTGCTTGTCGTTATACATACACTCTGCCAGGTCTCCTTTTTATGCTCTGCTGACTCTGTGCATGGTTGAATTTCCCCTCATGGAACTGAGCCCATGTTCTATTGATGTGGTTCACTGAGTCCCAGGCAACCAAATAAACCCTCTGCGGACTGACCTGCTCCATTCTGGGTGGTGTGAGTTTGGCTTTGTCCAAAGGAAGAGGGGCTTTGTTGTGGTGCTGGCAAAGCCAGTCCCTCCTTTCAGTATACAAGGATGCGCTTTGGTCCAATGGCCACTAACTGCATACATACACATTTTCTGTGCTCATTAGCAGAAACCCGTGACCCTGGAAGTTTTATCAGTCTTTTGTCTGCTGTCATTCAGGCTTTTATTTGACTTTCTTAACATCCTCATCCTTCTCCCCCATGTTTTCATCTATTGGCCTCCATTCTCTAAGGTTTTCACTTCCATAGCTGTCTCTCATTGCTTCTAGGCTTTATCTTTTATGACATGTTCTTTCCCAAAGTGCTTTGTTTCCTGGGACCCTACTTTCCATGATTTAAGTCATTATTAGTTTTTTTAATTTAAAAATTTTCTTTATTTGCCTTTGTCTCACTCTCCCAGATAGGAAAAGAATAATAGTCTCATTGTAGAGGTCTTTCTCCTAGGGGGCCCCAGTGCATTCAGCAAGCTAGGCTTGGAGGGCCCCCACACATACTTTCTCTCCTTTACTTGCTCTCTTCTATTGCTGAACTAATTGGCCACAGTTATTCAAGGGGTTTTCTTGCTTCTTAGTGGCTAGAGTGATTGTATTATCACTTAGGGACTCTTAAACTGAGTGAATTTAAAAGGCTGTTTTAGAAGGAAATTTTTACACAAGTTTAAAAAATTTTTTTTTTAAAATGCATTTTTTGTTTCTGTCATGCCAGAGTGAATAGTGCTCTCATCGGTCAGAGGCCAGGCCCTAACTCATTGGGGGGGGGGGCAAATCATTAGGTGTTCCTTGCTTATTCTGCAAATGTAACAGGCTTATCACGTAGACCTCTGTCTCCAACTAGTTTAAAATGTAGGTGGTGCCAGTGGGTAGCAGCTGTTACAAATTGGAGCAAGAGGAGACAGTGAGGATGCTTTTTTTAAAATGGTGAGTGGAGGTCACAGTGGACTCCTTCCTTCTAGGTTAATGTACCCTTCTAGTCTTAAGTCCTGGAAAGCTGTATGTTTCTTAGGGGACCCAAAGGATAGCCTGTCTTTAAACCCCTCTGAGACTTCCCTTCTCATCCTTTACCAGGTCTCAGAGCAGGGCAACCTTAGTTAGCTTCTAACACCTGGGGGCCAGCAGCCTGAGTCACATTGCAAATAATGAATAATTCATCCCCCTTCCCAGCAAAGCAGAATTCAAATGAAGAGTTGTTATTGTAGTGGGGGAATGTGGTTTCTTTTCAGGGCAGTTGTTGAAGCCCAGATATTATTTGCTTCAACTTTCTTCCTTCCACTACCCTCCAAATGGGCGAGGATTTGATTTGTAAGCTGTGATGTGGGTAATGACTTTGGCTGAATGCTCATCAGATAGGAAGCAATACTTAGGATCAATCCATTTGCCTTCATAACAGGGTGTTGATTTACTTTTTTAATTCTGATAAGTGGGGCTTGTTTAGGTTTTATTTTTTTGCATCTCTCTCTGGTTTTTTTGGTTTCCTGCCAAATGATGGTATATGTTATTGGTTCTTCCTGAAGTTTAGGAGCAATGGGCCATAAGCCAGTATCTGACCTAAAGAAGAGAAACCCTTCTCCTGGTTTCCCTGGGGGGATAGCCTGGTACTTTTCCAGATGGGAATAAGAGAACTGAACTGGCCAGTTACTAAGCTCCCCAATTGTCCCCCTCCCCTATGGCATCACATAGGACATCAATCCCTGGAAGTCTTGTTCCCTGAATTCCCACCCCCTCCGGGAGTTCCACCCCTTGGAAGTTCCACTCAGGGGCCTGGCATCATGGGAATTTGCCTTGTCTGCTTCTCTGAGGTAATCTGACCCTGCCTCTAAGACCATATCAGATTTTTTGGTTCTCTGGTCTCCAGTAGGCTAGGCCTGGAACATCAAGGGGGTTATAGTGAAACCTAGATTTTTTTTTTTTTTACAAGCTAATGCTCCTGGTTTTCCATATTTCCAACATAGCGTAGAAGACAAACAATGTGGCCAAGATAATCACAGCATTGATGCCATACGTCAGTTTTTTTAAATGATCCTGGCAAAATCCTTAGAGGAAAGGTTGGAAGAATTTGTTTTCTATTTTCAATTTCTATGATTCAGATAACACTCTGGAATTGGATGAGGCTATGATTTCATCAGAGAGCTCTGATTTCATCTCCATGGATGGAGATTACTACCCTATCTCTTCTCATTCTGTGAGATTTGATTCATTAGGTGGAGGTGGGTGTGGAATTCTAAAATTCTGATCTCTGAAGACAGTGGAAGCGTACTGGATGAAGCCAGGAGATCTGAGTTCAAGTTCTGACTCTTCTTTATTAGAAGTGCCACCTTGGGGGGGTGGCTAGGTGGCACAGTGGACAGAGCACCGGCCCTGGAGTCAGGAGTACCTGAGTTCAAATCCGGCCTCAGACACTTAGTAATTACCTAGCTGTGGCTTTGGGTAAGCCACTTAACCCCATTGCCTTGCAAAAAACTAAAAACAAAAAAACAAAAAACCCCTCAAAACTAAGAAGTGCCACCTTGGGGAAGACATGTAGCCACTCAGAAACTGGTACTTCATGTCTATGTTGAAAATACTTATACTTACCACTTTGAAGAGTTCTTGTGAGGAAAGTATTCATTGTGAAGCTCTCTACATAGTATAGGAAAGTATGATGTGGATTGTTACATCAGTAAGCTATTATTTCTTGTTGTATCTAGTTACATATAAGAAATGCGTTTCAATGGAAGTTTAAAGATCATCTCATTCAACTTTCTTGTTGTACTTATGGGTCAAGTGAGATCCCAAGAAGTTAATTGCTTTGACCCAGGTCATACAGATAGTAAAGAAGAGCCAGAGTTTTAACCCAAGATCTATGACTCCAAATCTAGTACCTTTTCGAGTAGATTATGTTATCTTACCTGCTATTTAAGTTGGTACAGTGGGAGAACCAGCCCTGGAGTCAGGAGGACCTGAGTTTAAATCTGCCATCAGACACTTGATACTTTCTAGCTGTGAGACCCTGGGCAACTCACTTAATCCTGACTGCCTGGCATCCAAGGCCATCTCTAGTCATCCTGATCCATATCTGACCACTGGACCAAGATGGCTCTGGTGGAGAAAGTGAGACTGGTGACTTAGCACAGCTCCCCCTTACTCAAATCCAATTCATGTCCTTATCATGGCATTACCTCTCAAATGCCATGGTCTTCTCTGAGAATAAAGTACAAACATCTTCATTATTTTTCTGTAAAATCACTGTCTACACTGTCACAGTGATTAATATTATAAAAAGAACCAACTCTCAAAGGGTTGTGATGATTTGTGTTTTATACTGAGGCAAACTTCCTAGTCGATAGAGTAAATCTATGCTTTCCTTAGTATGATTTGAGGGGCACCCAAGTGTCTCCCACCTGGTCTAGGGAAAAAACCTGAAATTCCCCTTAATATGTGTTTTTAGGATGTCTTGTTAAAATTTAAGTATTTAACCTGAGAGGTGAAATACATTACTATATTTTAACACCTGCTTATGTTAACATTAATTTACATTAATTTGAGACATTAACAGTCTCAAATTTAACCTTAGAGAGAAAGAACACAGAGGAAATAAGGGACAGCACTTATCTTGAGTCAAAGGAGAAGATGTAATGATCTTGGGGAGGGGATAGGATAGGGCAGCCCCAGGACTGAGGGTTGGCTGATATCTGGTTAAGATCTTTTAGCAGACAGGAGGAATAAAGAGGACATTGGCTAAATGCAGGGAGTTTGTGAAAGTGGATTTGTAAAAATTATAGTCCTTGGGTCAGTTCATGGATTACTTTTTTTTTTTGGTCAGACATTGGGGTTAATGACTTGCCCAATGTCACACAACTAGTAAGTATCAAATGTCTGAGATCAGATTTGAACTCTGGTATTCCTGACTCCAGGACTGGTGCTCTGTCAGCTGCACTGCTCAACTGCCCATCATAGACTCATGTTTGCAAACTCATGCTTTAAGGAACTTAATGTCTTAAAGGAGCTATGCTGAAGTCTTGGAGATGGAAGATTAAGGCATAGTCCCTTGTCTTTAAGAATTCTAGATGCTAATAGAAAAGATTTAGAGTGATAAACAGACTTCAGATTTTGTCATTCATTTGTTTCTGTTGTGTTTGACTTTTTTGTCCTCATTAAGGGTTTTCTTTTTTTTTTTTTGCAAGGCAAACGGGGTTAAGTGGCTTGCCCAAGGCCACACAGCTAGATAATTATTAAGTGTCTGAGATCGGATTTGAACCCAGGTACTCCTGACTCCAAGGCCGGTGCTGTATCCACTATGCCACCTAGCCGCTCCTCATTTGGGGTTTTCTTGGAAAAGTTACTGGAGTGGTTTATTATTTCCTTCTTCAGCTCATTTGATGGGTGAGGAAACTGAGGCATGTACTTCAGATTAGAACAAGATTAAAGACATAAATAGTGTTAGGTTCTGGGAGTACCCACCTGTAAGGGAGAGATCTCTCTCAGTGATGCATAGCAGCTCCTAATGGTTCTTCCTCAGTTTATTCTAACATCTCTCCCCAAGGCTATAAGACAGTGTCAGGACAATTCTTTGACTATTAATTGAGGGAGTAGATTTGTTTAGAAGTTGTTTCTAGGTGTCTAGGAAAGAAAGTATTGAGAGCAAGAGCATATAGAATCTGAAGAAAAGTGTGGACAAATGGATTAAGTATTAAGATTAGAGTAATTAGTGGTGTGAGTTAGAGGGAGAGTGATTAGTGATCTCACTTTATGAAAACAGCGAGACTATTAAAAATATTTGGCAAGGTGTCTGGGTACAGCTTTCTATAATTAGCAAGGCTATATTTTGGACCTTTTGGTGTAAATAGGCACCCTAGTATGTCTTAATTTAGAGGGGATAGTGAGAATTAAGGCAGTAAATGCAGATAGGTTCTCCTAACCAATATATCCAGATTTAGTAAACACCATGACATAGTTCTGATCCCCATAGAATAATTCTGGGATTTGGGAATGTTGCTTACAAACCCTTTCAGAAGTGAAAAATTTGAATGGCCCAAGAGTCTCTCCTTGGGAAAAGAGAATGCCTAAGGACATTCAAGGGCACTTTGAAGAATGTTTCAAGGTAGTGTATATGTTAGTGAGACTGATAAAAAGGAGTGCAGAGGTCTCTGAGGTCAGTGGAGGCAGATAACACTTTTGGCAGAGAAATTAGGAAAGGTTTCTTAGAAGAACTGGCTTTGGAGTAATTTTGAAATATGGATAGGCTTCAGAATTATGTCTGAATCATAGGCCAAGATCTCACTTCTGTTACCTTTAAGTGAGCATCTTCAATGAAATATTCTTGTAGTGACCTTTCAATCTAACTAGGCTCCCCCTGCCTTTTGTGGACTCTTCCCATTTGAGCCTTTCTTTCCTGTGCCGCTCAGAGGCTTATACCACCAAACAGCAAAAACCGTTATGATTTTTCAGGGTCCATTCATGAAGTTTATCTGATTACAAGTTTTGCTATTAGAAAGTACCATGGTCAGAGTCAGATAGTTATTTCTTCATACTTTTTGCTATTTAGAGCTCTTCACAAAACTAGTCCTTTCTTATCTTTCTAGTTCCCTCTTCCACACTTTCTACAATCCAGTCCATCATGACATTCTTACTTTTTGCCACATATTCATCTCCCATTTTCCTATGTCTGAAATAGCCTTCTTCAAGATGAGAATCTCCTATAATTCCTGATTTACTTCAAAATCCAGTTCAAACTCTCTTCTCCACTTCAGTCCCCCTTCTCCAGCTATTAATTCCTTCCTCTCCAAGGTAACTTTACATTTGATTTATATATGTCTTGTAAATGCCTGTATGCATATATCTCCCCAATCAGAATACAATCTCCTTGAGGGCAGGGCATCATCTCAGGCACATAGGCATTTAGCAAATGTTTGTTTGACTTAAAAAAATTGTATATACATATATATATATATATATGTACATCTCTCTCTCTATATATATTTATCTTATTATTAGGACTTTTATCATAATATCACACTATCAATTGGTTTTGAATACACTTTGTTGCTATTTAGTTGTTTCAAATGTGATCGATCCCCTTTTGACCCCATTTGGGGTCTTCTTAGCAAAGATACTGAAGTCTACCATTTCTTTTTTCTAGCTCATTTTACAGATGAGGAAACTGAGGCAAAGAGAATTAAGTGATTTGTCCAGGGTCACACAACTAGAGGCCAGATTTCAATTCAAGTCCTCCTGATTCCAGGACTGGCACTCTATCCACTTTACTACCTAAGGTCTGACTTAAAAGAGCTAATATTCTATTGAGATGACAACATGTGACAACATAAGATAGTGCAAAATACCTACCATTACATTTTCATCGACCTTTGGGTATTATTTCATATTCTCTGGATTCATTGTATCTCATGTCTTGATGCCACAAAACAATACTGGAAAATATTGATTTTTTAAGATATAGGTCATTGTTTCCATAGGAAGCATGGTGACTAAAGGAAGTTTGTGATCTAGTGGATGGATGTGAAAGATTAGAGGTAGAAACACAACCATTGACAATTGATTAGTTGGGGGTTAGAGTGAGGGGTAAAAGATGTCTTGAGGTTGTAAAGCTGGATGACTGGAAGGGTAGTGCCACTCAACAGAAATAGAAAAGTTTGGAAAAGGAGTGGGTTTGGGGGGAAATGGGAAGTTCTATTTTGGACATGATAAATTTGTAATATTTCTGGGATGTGCAGTTTGAAGTGTTCACTAGTGATATGGTATGGAGCAAGAGAGAGATTGATTCTAATGTCCATAAGCAATCAGACTTTTTTGCAAGGTTTTGAGTTTTACAATTTTTCTCCCTTCCCCCCTCCCCTAACAGATAGCAATCTGATATAGGCTTTACATTTATAACCACGCTAAACATAGATCTAAATTGCATGTGTTGTGAGAGAAGAATAAGATACAAAAAGAAGAAAACATTAGAGATAACAAAATTACACAACATATAAGACTTTAAAAAAATGAAGATAATAAGCTTTGATCTTTGATCTTCATTTTTAACTCCACAGTTCCTTCTCTGGATATGGATGGTATTTTTCATCATAAGTTCCTTAAAATTGTCTTTGAGGGGTAGGTAAGTGGTGTAGTGGATAGAGCACCAGCCCTGGAATCAAGAGGACCTAAGTTCAAATCCAGCCTCAGACACTTAATAATGTCTAGCTGTATGACCTTGGGCAAGTCCCTCTTAAAAACCCCATTGCCTTAAATAAATGGAAAAAAACTGTCTTTATTATATCATCATGATTCATTGTCACCCTATGTTGTTGTCAGTGTGTATAATGTTCATTTCACTCAGAATTGGTTCATGCAAGTCTTTCCAGGCTTTTCAATCAGGATTTTTTGAACTTAATTTTGAAATTATTATTTTGTCATTAATAATATGTCATTGGAGAAGTTAGCTATCCTTTTTTTAAAAACTCAACAGGTAAATGTAAGTACTTTGACTTTAAAATGGTGGTTAAAGGTTTAACACATGCATAATTAATGAGAGGGCAGCTAGGTGGCTCTAGTAAATAGAGCACTCACCTTGGATTCAGAAGGATGGTAGTTCGAATCTAACCTCAGACACTTTCACACACTAGCTCTGTGACTTTGGGTATTTCAAACCTGATTGCCTTGCATCCAGGGCCGTCTCCAGTTATCCTGATTCATATCTGGCCACTGGACCCAGATGGCTCTGGAGAGAAAGTGAGATTGGTGACTTACCACAGCACCCCCTCATTCAGAATCCAATTCATGTGCTTGTCATGACAGCACCTCCCTGATGTCATGGTCTCTTTGAAAATGAAGGACAACCATTAAGACTTTAATGAACTTCCTGTTAAAAACTTAGAAGTAACTGGCAGAACACAGAACCTGAACCCAAGTTCATTAAAAGTAAAAAAAACCAAAAAGGTCCATGCAATAAAACACATTTGCTAAATGCTGTTTCCACTCAAGACCTCTGAGAAATTCATGAAAATTCTTTTGAGGGATACAAATCCCAACTCCCAATGCCATCACCATTTTGTTGAAATCTATAATGTACGTTTCCAGTTAACTTCCTAGCATCCTTGTCTTTGGATTTCCTCCTACCAGCTGGTTCATTATGAATGGAAAGGTGGAGTGTAGTCAAGGTCAGGCCAGTCTCAGTCAAGGCTCTCTCTGTCCTAATTCCCATTTTGCCTTCTCCTTCTGTCCTTGAATTCCATGTTACTCTTTACATTTACTAACTATGTGAATTCTGGACAAGTCATTTAGGTTCCAAATTTGCCAAATGGGGATAATAATACCACCTATCTACGTCCCAGGGTTGTTGTGAGGATAAAAAAGAAGTGAATGTGTCCTTGATCAAAGTTCTTAATCTGTTTTGGTCTCAGTTTCCTCATCTGTAAAAGGAGAGGATTGTACTCAGTGATCCTCAAGGTTCCCAAGCTTCTGATAGTTTTTCAGATGGGCTATTTTTTGTGGGATGGGTCATGTATCTTAAGACTAAACACTCCAGATTCTGAGGTAGTGTCATACTACTTCAGTGGAAAGAGCACTGAGTCTGAAGTCAGAAGATCTAGGTTCATATCCTGTTTTTGATGCTTGCTAATTTGGGTAAGATCTTAAAATAGGCCTTAGATTGCTTATTTATGAAATGAGAGGGTTGGACAAGAATATCTTTGGGGTGCTCCTCCAACTCTAAATCTATAATTCTCAAGTCTTCACTCCAAACTCAAGTCAGATCCTAACTCATATTTGTAATGAGGGTGTCCAAATTAAAGAGAGGGACTCAAAAGACAAAGTAGCAAAAAAGGGACAAGTTTTACTTCTTTCATCATGGGCACCTGCTTCCTATGTATTTCACACTTACTAAGGCCTTACCCGCCTCAATCCCCAACCTGGTGTTACATTTTTTTCATAATCTTGCAAGTGTCCTTATACCTTGACTGCATATAATTGAATTTATGCAGAGATGAAGCTAACAGGTTCTAGAAAGATTCCATTAACTTTGGGGTTCAGCTTCTTTCTTTTCATTTAGTTTCCTTATGCAAATATCAGTAGCTTTTACATGGAGAATCTTTAGAAGTTGCTATTCTGACTGTCTAAAGGGGCTTACAAGTCTAGTCTCCTACCCACATCATCAAATATCTTTTGGATAGCTAGAACTAGATGTTGTATCTTTTCAACCAAACTCTGCTTTCTTCATTTTCCTATAACTGTTGGGGGATAGAGGGAAACAAGCATTTTTAAAGAACTTAATATATATACTTAGAACTGGGAAATAAAACTAAAAGTGAGGAAAAAAGACCTTTCCTGCCTTCATAGAGCTTCCATTCAAATGGGGAAGTCAACCTCCCAAAAGCTGTGGAAAAGTAAAAGGGGGCAAGGATGGTACCCGGTGCTTTTGAAATCCAGAAACCAAGAAATAGGGAGGAGAGAAAAATAAAGGCACTTCTACAAAATGGGGGTCTACAAGAAGAACTAATGAAAGAAGGGGATAGGCATTACAGAGACATGCTCCTGATTAAGAATGTTCCTGGGGGCAGCTAGGTGGCACAGTAGATACAACACCGGTCCTGGAGTCAGGAGGACCTGAGTTCAAATCCAGCCTCAGACACTTAATAATTACCTAGCTGTGTGGCCTTGGGCAAGCCACTTAACCACATTGCCTAGTCAAAAAAAAAAGAGAATGGCACTAAGGGAATGGTTTGGAATGGCATGATTTGGAAGTCTAGGAAGAAAGAACAGGCTTGGGAGGGCACTATCATTTTTCTAGTCACTCAGGCTTATTATGTTTTATCTTTGACTTCTCACTTTCACTCAATCCCTATAACCAACCAAGTTAATTTGGTTATTACTACCAATTTGCCCTCTCTTCTTATGCTACCTCTCCATTCAAAAACCACTATTCTTTGACTCTCATCACCTCTCACTTGGACTATTGCAATAGTCTTATTGTTCTCCCTGCCTCAAGTCTTTACCTACTCTAAACCATCCTCTTCTCACTTGCCAAGGTGATTTTTCTAAGCATGAGTCTATGTCATTCCTCCCCACCCCCTTCAATAAACTCCAGTGGCTCCTTATTACCTCCAGGCTCAAATACAAAGTCCTTTATCTGATATTGAAAGTCCTTTTACCTTTCCAGTCTTCTCATATTTTACTGTTTTCTATACCCTCTACAAACCAGAGATACTAGCCAACTTATTATTCCTTACACATAACATGATCTCTAGACTCTGATTTTGCACCACTAGCTGTCTCCCATACCTGGAATTCTTTTTACCCTCATCTCAGTCTCTTCATTCCCCTGACTTCCTTAAAGACTCAGCTCAAATCCACTTTTGCTGGTTCACCAGATGCTAGTGCCTTCCCCTCTGAGATGATCTATCTACACTTTATGTCTGGTATGAACTTAATTATTTATATGTTGTCTCCTCCATTAGAATGTGAATTCCGTGAGTGAAAGAACTATTTTTGTTTTATTTATGACATTCTTTGTATCATCAGTGCTCAGTACGAGTGCTTCCATACATAGCAAATATTTCATAAATGTTTGTGGACTGGCTAGCTTTTAATATTACCAAAAATCAAATCTGTATCTTGTTTATATTCTATTTTGTCCTATAGTACATAGCACATAGTCTGTTTTAAATAGATGTCAATTGTTAATTTAATTTTTAAGCACTGATTATAAATTAGAGGGGCATAATTTTAAACAAACCTCAGAGTACTGGTTTCATCATTCACAAAAATCTAGAAACTCTTAAGAAAAATACATTCTATTAAATCACTCTGTGGGTAAAAATACAATTTGGATAGTCAATACTTTGCAGGCATTGCCCCAAAAATACTTACAAAGGGGGAAAAAATCTAAATTTCTCTTTCAATTTTCCTTTACTTTTTCAATTAATTCATTGACTCCTATGTATAAGTATGTAGGACAGCATTCATAGTTGTCTCAATCTATCATGTTTAAGAAGGAAAAACCAAACCAAATCATAGTCTTATCCAGCCATTTTTTCAGTCCAGTTTTCCTCTGGTTGTTCCTCTGCTCCCTAAACTATCTGTGTTCTCCCTCCCTTAAGTATACTGTGGCTGGCAGCCTGTCCTGGAAGTATACCAGATTCTAACAGGATGAATATTTCCTTCATGTAATTTGAGTGAGAACCACAGTAAGTGGTCTTGCAAGTTATGCTACAACTGAAGATTACCAGGGGTGGAGGAAAAATGGGATCCATCATTGTAAAGTTCAGTCCAATCATCACTGACACATGTCAACATTTGAGAATAGAGATGAAAAAAAAAGATGGGGGGGGAATAAAGGTAAAGACCATTCTACTTGCTTTGGTTTTGGAGGCAAAGGGAGCAAAAATAGTATTTTGCTAAAAATAGAATGTCCCTTCTAAAAGGGGAAGCTTGGCACACACATAGTTTCTTCTAAAATTATTGGGTCACCATAGTGTAAGGTAATACAGTAATGCAATTAGCTGTCTTGTACCATCCCAAGTGCCTGCCAGCAATACATAAGTACATCCCATTCATTATCGCCTTTCCCAGCTCATGGACCTTTATAAACATTGTTTGCTTTTGCAGTCAGCTGTAGCTGTAGCCCTGAGAACTGTCTAGGTATATTTAACCCTGGGTATCGTTCCAACATGCTACTTTAAAAGAAGATCATATTGTTTTTCCTGCTTTCCATTTCTGAAAAGGCTAGGCTTTGGCCACGGAATACTCTACATATCTGGCTGCAAACAGCCTCCCAGGAGCCAAGAAATGCAGTGCCTTGCCTAATTTCAGCATTCACTCAAGTGAAATTATTTATGACACTCATTCTCCACTCTTTTTTTTTTGTTTTTTCTTCTTTTATTTCTTCCCCACCCTATTCCTTCCTTCTTTCCTTTTTCACTGTTTCTCTTTTCCTTCTTTTAGTGATCAATATCAATCAGATTAAAAGAATATTTGCATTCAGTCTCAGTTACCGATGGAGCTATATCATGGCTTTGGAAACTTCTGTCAGATACAATACAATAAACGTCTGATCCAAATGTGGGAGAAAAGAGAATTTAGTCATTTTAAATGTCAGTAAATCAAGTCCTCAAATGGTGAGATAGTTTAACCTTTTTTACATCAGCAGCTGAAATAACATCAATAGGCCCTTCTAAAATGACACAACCAGTCACTCCATAGCAAACACTTAACCACCTCTGCTGCAGCAAACTTGATTTATGGAGATTTGAGCTGAGAAAATTGCCATTTCTAACCCTCCAAGTGTGCGTTACAAATTGAAAGTGTTTTCCATTGGGGATGGGGGTTGGGGTGGAGAGGGGGGTAAATCTGAATCATACTTCAGAAAAATGCAAAACAATGAGTAGCAAGAAATAAAGTCTCCAATTTGGAAACTGGTGGCATTTTCAATCGCTTTTTAGTTTTTTTTTCCTTTCCCAGTCAACATAAGCAAGGCTAAGACTAATGAAAGAAGGTATAGAAAAATATCACCTAAGGTGGACTCCTTGCTGACAGATTAGAAAGCTCTGGAACACCAAGCCCTGTAGCAAGAACAGAAAACAGGCACTCTGTCCCAAGTGGTAAAATGGAGCAAGCTGTTTCCTGCCTCCCCTTCCCAAAAGCTGTCTGGGAGAAAACATAGAATCATAAATTTAGAGCTAGAAGGGACCTTAGAGATTTGTTCACTCAATCCCTTAGGCAAAGTGACTTGCCTAAGGTCACCCAGGTAGGGAGTGATAGAGTCAGAATTTGAACCCAAGAACCAAGACTCTATATCCAATTCTTTCTCTGATAAACCCCTTTGGCAGAGGGAATGCTAGTTGTTCTAAGCCCTATATTACAGATTGAGAAACTAGGCTTATAGAAATTATGATTGACCCATAGTGACGCTGCTAACTTCCTCAACAGTATGTTACTCAGTTAAAAAGAATTCATTATTTAAAAGTTGTTTTTAAGAAAAACTAAGTTAAGCATAAACAATGAACAATTGGGCCAGGATGCTTATTTTTCAGCAAGATGGGTATTTCCTTACTATCAATCAACCATTAAGTATTTAACATGGGGCAGCTAGCTGGCACAGTAGATAGAGTGCTGACCTTGGAGGAAGCAAGACCTGGGTTTCAAACCTACCTCAGAGACCTTGGGTAAGTCAAGTAACCTCTTTTATTCTCAGTTTCCTCCATTGTAAAAAGGGGATAATAATGATCTCTACCTCCCAGGACTGTTTTGAGGACCAAATGAGATAACATGTATTTTGTAGAAGCTAAAGTTTTATATAAATACTATCTATTATTATTTATTAAGCATCTACTAAGTGCCAGTTACTGTGGTAGGCACTAGAGATACAGAGCTAAAAGTGAGTCTCTGCCCTTAAGAGCTTATATTTTTTGAGAGGAGCATCAGCAGGGGTTGTTCATAGATAAATAAGTTCTGAATATTTATAAAATAATTATATATTTTGTATATAAAATGCATTTTATACTTCCAAGTTTACAAAACACTTTACAAATATCTCATTTGATCCTAACTACAGTCATAGGAGGTAACTACTAAGAAACACAGGCACAGAGAAGTTAAAGTATTATGTTAGGTTCACACAGCTAATAAGTATCTGAGGCAAGTTTTGAACTCAGATCTTTCTGACTTCAAGCCCCTAATATTATTTACTTGACCACCTAGCTATTTATAGGTGAATTTGGTGGTGTGTAGTAGAGAAAGCCCCCAAATATAGAGTGTAGAGGCCCTAAAAATTTGGGGAATGAAAAAAGACATCTTAAAGGAGGTGCTTCATAGTAACCTTGGTCTTCTTGATAACCCCTAATGTATATTTATTGCTCAGGAAAGAGGATTTCACAAAAGATAATGTTTCTTTTTACCTAATTCACAGATAATTTATTAAAAAAAGGAAAAAATGAATGTTGCCTGGGTTATATACTGTTACCTTTCTAAGCTTAGCTTAGTCATATATTTCAGATTTAAGGAACACAGTCTTAGAGCTGCTTCCTTCTATAAAGTATTCCAAGGATTAAATATTCCTATCATATTATGACTCTTCAGTTATCTCCCAGCTGTCTATTTTTTCTTTCTTTGCCATCCTTGGTAGCATGCTTAGTATTTATGAAACGATGAAGCCTTTCCTGTCAGAGTTCAGGATATTGTTTTCCCCATCCCCCTCTACCTCTTCCAATAGCCCTCTTTCCTTGAACATTATGGGACATACAATACTGTGTGAGCAAAGTCCCCTGGAGTTTAGACCATAAGATCATAGACTTAGAAGGCAATGGGGATGCTAGGCATCAAGACTCTTAACAACCTTTCCTTAAAATTTATAATTTAGAAAACAAAAACTGATAACTTTCAAAAAAAAACCCATTTTCTTTTGTGAAAGAAACTATAACACTTAAAAAAGGAAAATAGACTTATTTCCTTGTTATTTTAATACTTTTATTTCCATTTTCATATTTATAAGTAATGAAAAGTTTCTCATAGAGGAATAAGGACGTGGTACATTTATTCCTATCTGTACTTCTCCAACACTTTTTTTTCTTCTGCTGATATTTCTGAATATTACAGAGTATGTGTCTCAGCCTCCTAATTTGGACCCAAGGGGGCTCACTGCCCTATGTGAGGGGATCCATGCCTTAGAAGAAAGAAAGATAGAAAAAAGAAATGCCATTTTAGTTCTGAGGATAATTATGAGTCCTTCATATCCCCTGGTAAAAGAAAGAATCCTTTTCCAAAAAGAAAGAGACTGGTTTAGCTGCTTTGGTTCCATTAACTTTGGTGTCACTAGTGTGTATGCTTTATCTGTCTATTGGATGAATGAAGACTTTGAATGAATGACAAAGAATTTATTAGGTATATAGTATGTACAAAGCACTAGGGCTATTAATGAAAAATTAAGGCAATATCTGTTCTCAAATAGTTCACATTCTATTAGGTAGAGACAAGGCATACACGAGAGTTCAGCTGCAGGTTGGTATTTTCCTGGAATAACTGGACTATATCATTCTTCTTCCTAGAGATGAAACCAAAATATATAATAGATTCATAGTTAGATGGAAAGATACCTCCAAAGCAAATTAAGGAATCAATAAGGTTTGTTTTATCATGTGCATAAAAGGTAATGATAAACATCATCTCAGCCAGACACTTGGTCATCTTGTGATCCAGAGTTCATGATAAGCATAAGCAAACAAGTTATCAGGAAGGTAATTACAACTTATGCTCCAACATCTGTCACAGAAAGGGAAGTAGAAAAATTCTATGAAGAATTTAACTAACTCTTCCAAGTAAATATGTACTTTGATACTCAATGATGTTAGTACAGAAGGTGAATAGGCACGAGTGGAGGGAGAGGGCAAACAAAGTATGTTGGGAAAAGTCATGGTTTAGGGTGGCAATAGGGGACATCTGACTTGTTGACCCTTATAAAGTCCACAAAATCATTTGGTCTTTTGCTGCCAAGGCAACTGCAGGTAGGACTAAAAATTCAATAAATTTAGGAACTTTTAAAGGTTGAATTAATGAAATATTTGGTCAGATCTAGCAGGCTAATTTTTAAGTCGATAATTTTATATGGTCTGGGAATGATGTTATAAATATCCAAATGGCTCTTGACAGAAAAAAGGTCCCCCATCCCTGGTTTAGAGTGAAGAAGTAAAATATGAAAAAGGCCTCATTCCTGATTATTTTGCTCCTTCAATATTTCTAAGGGTTTGTGATTTTATTCATAAAGATATTTCTTTTGTCCATGTAGATTGCAATCTTTCTACAAGTTGCTAAGTATTATCTGAGAGTTATCAGCCTATATTCAAACTAGTGATGAGCCTTTACAATCTTAGCTAATGAGTCTAGAGTGCCTCTCTAGTCAACTCATTTCCTATTTTATAGTAAGGGAACTGATTTCCAGAGAGGTCATGTGATTACCTACTGTCATAATATAGTTTATAAATAGCTAGTCTTGGAGTTTGAACTTAGATCCTCTGACAATAAATCTATTGCTCTTTCCATTGTTCCATATAAAATTCATCACTTGGGACCACACTTGACGACTTTTCAAATTTGCATGTGGTCTTCCTATTAGACTTTAAGCTTCTTGAGAGTAGGACTTCTGTTTTTCCTTTTTAAAAATATCTCTAGTGCTTAGTATAGTGCTTAGTACAGAGTCAAGGAAATAAGCATTCATTAGGTAGTTACCATATTCACTTGACTCTTCCTTTTATGTATTAATATTTTATTCAAAGATGCTAGATATGGAGAACACCGACAACATCATGAATAAAATCAATTATTTTATGGTAACTGACAGGTTACCAATAGCTGATATGGGTTTTATTTCAGAATCAGCTGAGTTATCTGTGTTCTCAGACATTGCTTGGATAGGGAAAAGGTAAAAATCAATATCCAATAAGAAGAGAGGATGAAAATAAAAAAAAACTATAATTACAAGTTTTAACTGAATTTATTTTATTTTTAATTTTTTATTTATGGCAATGGGATTACACAGCTAGGCAATTTATTAAGTGTCTGAGGCCGGGTTTGAACTCAGGTCTTCCTGACTCTAGGGCCAGTGCTCTATCCACTGTGCCACCTCTAGAATTTATTTAAATAAATGATTGATGGGGTGACTAGGTGGTGCAATGAATAGAACACCTGCCCCGGAGTCAGGAGTACCTGAGTTCAAATCCAGCCTCAGACACTTAATAATTACTAAGTTGTGTGACCTTGAGCAAGCCACTTAACCCCATTTGCCTTATAAAAAAAGCCTAAAAAAGGATAAGTTATTGAACCTGAAGAAAGGAAAATATATGAGAGAAAAGACATGGACTCTATTTCTTTGGGAAATTTAATCAATGTAAAAAAAATCAGAATTTTGGTACCTAGGGAAAATTCAGTTGCAAGATAATGACTGGGGTTAGGGAGTATGAGAAACATGGGTGTAAGGAAGGCCTCTAGATGACCTTTCAGCAGCACTTGTCCAAGTATTCCATGATGATGATGATGATGATGATGATATTGCTGTTTGTTCTTTGTTCTCACAGAAGAGCATGACATTGATGCAGGGAATATGGATAAAGAAATATTGTAATTAGAAATACATTTTGTAATCTTTTGTACTGTTAAAATCCTGTAAAACAATTCCTCTAGACTTTCATTCTGACCTTGGCCAAGCTTATGCAGGCAGGACTATAATCTTGAGTTGCAGGAAGTGATGTTTTGAACTTGAAGGTCATGTACCTTGGGACAGGAAGGACCAGTGTGTCCTTGCATAGCCCATGAGTGCTGTCTTGGCCCCTCCTTGGAGGACTACCCCGCTGTGACCTGCATTTTGGAGCATACCTGGAGTCAGGTGCTAAACCATTCCCCAAGCACCATCTTTGTCCAACCCATTATAGAAATGTATTTAAATCAATGGACCCAAAAGAGAAACTCTCTTTCCTTCCTTCCCCTTCCAAGATGGACATGCTATCTTTCTCTTTCTAAGCTAGAGCCATGTGCTCCTGTCCTAGACCCACCAGAGAACTATGTGGCTGGACTTGCTTGAGTCTAAGCCATCTCTCTCTCTCTCTCTCTCAATCTCTCCCGCCCCCCACCCCCCCGCCTTAGGTACTTTACCTAGTTTTTTGTCCTCAAGCTGCTCATAAGCAGCTTGCTGCTTTTTCAGAAAAAAAGTTTTAATCTGTGATTTTTGCAAAATAAATCATGGGCTATTTCAACTCTAGAGCCAGTTGTAAATTCTTTCATTTAAAAGAGCTCTCAGATCTTTATTAGCAGCACAAATTTCTCTAGCAACAACTTCAGGGAAGGGATGCCATGACATGCAAGTGAATTGGATTTGAGTGAGGGGGATGCTGTGCTAAGTCACCAGTTCTCACTTTCTTCTCTGGAGTCATCTGGGTCCAGTGACCAAATATGAATCGAGATGATTAGACATTACCCTGGATGCATGATACAGGGTTCCAGGTCCATTGATGGACCAATATGGTCCATCCTGGTAGGGTATTTGACCTCATAATGAGATTTTATGTTCTTTTGGTAGTTTGGTCCTGCCCTGGTGGCAGACATAGTAGTTCTTGACCCTTGATTATACAGGAAGAAGATGGGGGGAGGCAGCTCTCAGAAGTTTATAAAAGGGGATCAGAGAGTTGCCTAGAGAAGGCAACCTGAGACCAGCAATTCAGATGACAGTTACTATTCCTCTGATAATTTCTAACTAGTATGATCCTGGACAAATCAATTAACCTCTCTTGACTTCAGTTTTCTTGTTTGCAAAA
This sequence comes from Macrotis lagotis, assembly GCF_037893015.1. NCBI lineage: Eukaryota > Metazoa > Chordata > Mammalia > Peramelemorphia > Peramelidae > Macrotis > Macrotis lagotis. Next base: position 163,652,285 of record NC_133662.1, on the reverse strand, counting down.
TGAGAATAATAATAGCACCTACCTCCCAGAGATGTTGTGAGGATGAAATAAGCCAGTATAGTAAAGTTTGTTTAAGTGACATATAGTTAGTTGTAGTTATTTACAAAAGAGGCGGTATCCCCCCCCCATTATCTCAACTAAAATCGCTTGATCAAAAGGTGAGACACAGTATCCGAGAGTTTAGAAAACAAGCTCATTTATAAAACACTGGAGAAGAAAGATTACAAATTACATATGACTGTAACCTGGCTTACTACCTGTGTGACCTAAGGCAATATGTTTCATTCTTCTAGGATTTAGATTTCTATCTGAAAAGCACAAGGGAATACCTAGAGCTTGGTCAATCATTAAAGATGCCCAAGTCTTCCATTGCATTTTGGGCCATAAGCCATCATCGTGACTTTTGTCCTGCTACTGGACTTCAGTGACTTGGGAAGAGACAGTGAGGCTGATAACTGCAAATCTTACTCACTTAGATCCAGTTCCCATGAAAGTCATGACATCACCCTTGTGAGGAATGTAAATGAATGTTAAATCAAAATCACCAAGGTTCTTATAGTAATCATGTAGTTTTTGAGCTGAAAGAGACCTTAAAGTTCACTTAGCACAATACTTACCTTTACAGATGAAGAAACTAAGACCCAGAAAAAGCAAAAATCTGGCAAATACTAAAGGTAGAGCAAGAATTTGAACTCATATCTTCAAACTCCAATTCCAGAACAGTTTTCATTGTATCTCTCCTTGTGTTTGGAAGCATTTATGACCCATATATCACATGTTGTTGATGATTAGTCATTTTAGTTGTGGTTAATTCTTTGTGACTCCATTTGAGAGTTTCTTGGCAAAAATATTGCAGTGGGTTACCATTTTCTTTTCCAACTCATTTTATATATGAGAAAGCTAAGGCACACAGAGTGAAGTGATTTGCTCAGGGTCACACAGCTAGCTAGTGTCTAAGGTCAGATTGGAACTCAGGAAAATGAATCTTCCTGATTGCAGTATCAGTGCTTTATCCATTGTGTCACCTAACTACCCATATATCACATAAAGAAGTGTCAATAATGCAGAAAATAAACTTGGGAAGAGTTGGTGGACTTGACTAAATATGTGAAAAAAATTCATGCTGAAGTCAATTTTATAAGTCCTCAAAAGGGGAAAATTCTAAAATATTGAAAAAGAGCACCACCTTAAATGGTGACTCAGAAGATATCAGCAACTATTGACTTATAGGGTCATTTTTTGCATCTCTATAAAATCTGGATAAGAATTAGCCATGCAATATAATCTCTTAGACCTAGATTTGAAATAGACCTTAGAGCTCTTGTGGTCTAAGCCTCTCCTTTTACAGAAAAAGAAACTGAGACCTAAAGGTGTTAAGTGATTTAGATAGTAAGTGAGCAAGACAGGATTGGAACTCAGGATCTGAACCATGCTAGATTACTCTGGATAAAATATGAGAAAAGAATGATCAAACTTTTGTCAGGTATGTTCTACAGCAGACATTATCTTTATAGTCACACAGTTAACAGAGAACCTTAGAGAATATCAGTATGTTATAAAAATCCCTTTGGCCTATTTGGTCTTAAATAAAACTAAATCAACAAACAAAGCTAACCTTTCTCTTTTCCTGAACATCATTTTACATAAAGTGAAGCAATGGTCTTAACCAACAGAAAGCAAAAGATAAAACATCTGGGAAAACAAGAGTTAACATTTAGAAACAGTCCAGGGAACCATGGTAGACTGTGACCCTGCCATCTGGCACACAGGGTTTCTAACTAAGAGGCTTCTGGGCTTTAGTAGTTTGCATTCCCAGAGGAATTGAGGGTCGCTTTCATAGGCCTGTGTCAGTCATTGGCATTTTCTCTGGGGACCTACTGTGATCAGTGAATGTGGACAAGTGACAAAGAATGAACAAGAAGATTTATCAGGGGAAGAAGAGGGTCAGAAAGAACTCAGAATGTGAAAAAGAAAGTTCACGAGTTTCCTGGAACAGTACTTTCTTTTCAAAATTTCTGGCAGGGCCTTAACAACAAACTCTTTCCTTTGTAGTCAGGGATTTTAATGCTAATGTTTTTTCAAAGCACTAGATTCTTCTTCTCTATTCATTAGTGTTCATTTCTTTTTAAAAAGTTTTATTGATTCTCTTTTCTTTTTTTAATTATATCATTTATTACTTTTAAATGATTTCCCACTCTTAGCTTTTTTTGCAAATGAACTCTTTTTATAACAAACAAGGAGAATCAAGCAAAACAAACGAACATATTCACTATGTCTGAAAATATATGAATCACTCTGCCCCTATGGTTCACCACCTCTCTGGAGAGGAGCAAAAGTTCCCAATGAACATTTCTCAGACTTCTCTCCCCAAATTGCACAGAAAGGGTCTGCTCATGTGCTCATTACTTACAATCATTTCTCTGGAAACATTATTCCATTGTGGTAGTGGTAGTTTGAAATTCTAGCTCTTGTTACTCACTTACTGGACGATCATCGACAAAGTCACTTGATCCTAACGTAGTCTATAGTGTTATAATGAAGAAATATTTGTAAATATTACTGTTATAACGTCATAAAGAGGATCAGCTTTTTTTTTGCCAGACCTATGCAAACAATTCTTTCCCTTCTTCAGCAGATTTTCTTTATCATCCTCACTCTCTCACTAATTTTCAATCTTTCCTTGTCTACTGGCTGTTTCCAGGAGAACTAACACCTCTGGTATGAGGGTTTACTTTATCCACTTGGCTCATCCACCTTTGGTGTTCATCTTTCACCCAACTCTCATTTGTGGTTCTAGAACCTGTAGCATGCATGTTGGCCATACCCTACTAAAAGCATCTCAGCAGGTGGGCTAAACCAGGGTTGAGGTTGACCAATAGATCTATAATACATTGGTGAGTTAGGGGGACAACTATTCCAAGCATTTGAAGACTCCCCCACCCCAATTTAACAGGCAGATGACAACAATTTGCTCCCACATTTATGAAGGCAGACACTGAAGATTATTCACTGAATCCTGGGTCATCTCTAGTCATTTTGACTTTTGTGCTGTCAAGGGACTTTGATTACCCTGGAAGAGATATATTGAGGCTGCTGATTTTATACAATTCTGCTTCTCTTAAATCCAGTTCACCCACAAATCAAGACATCACCTGATATCATTGATCCTCTTCAAAAATGGACAAATAACAACTGTTTGCTCCCCCAGTGCCTACAAACATGTCCATGTCTCTCCTTCCTCAAAAACCTCTTACCTGATCTATCCATCCCCAGCAATTATGGTCTTATATCTCTTTTCTCTTTCATGGCAATCTCCTTGAGAAGTCTAAATACAATTAGGTTAGCTATTTCATTTCCTCACGCTCTCTTCTTAATTCTGTAGTTTGGCTGCTGACCTCATTAGTCAACTTAAATAATTCTCTACAGAGTTACTGATCACTTAGTTGTCAGATCTATTTACTTTTTCTCAACTGCATCCTTCTTGACCTCTCAAAGCTTTTGATATTTCTCATTTATACTCTCAACTCTTAAGGTTTTTGTAATACTTCACACTTCTAGGTTTCCTCCTACCCAATCACTCTTTTCAACTTTTTGTCACAAAAAGTTCTGATTTAAATATTTTGGTATATATATATATATATATACATATATATATATATATATATATATATATATATATATATATAAGGATTTTCTTTTTAATCAATGGCCTTCTTGGAATATATATATATATATATATATATATATATATATATATATATATTTGTATATATATATGTCTAATAATGGAAACTCAGGGTTAAAGGATATAAACATTTTAGGCACTTTATTTGCATAATTACAAATTGCTTTTCAAAATGATTATACTGATTCACATCCCTGTATGTAATCAAAGTAACTTTTATCTTTTGTAATTACTTCTTTCTCTTGTTTGGTTAAGAAAATATCTCTGGATAAGAATATCTTTATTGGGTAATTGAGTTCCACTGTTTCTGATTTTAGCTTGTCTAGTCTGTTCCATTGCTCTACTTTTCTTATTTATAACTAATATCAGATGATTTTGATGACTATTGCTTGATGTTTGATGATAGAGGTGCCATTTTCCCATCATCCCAACTTTCCATCATTTCCCTTGATATTCTAGATCTTTTGCTTTTCAAAATGAATGTTGTTATTATTTTTATCATTATCCTATACAGTATCCCTAGGACAATTCATTTGACCTCACGTTTTAAGTTTAAATTAACTGCTTTTATGATATGGGCATGGTCCAATTATGAGCTGCTAAATATTCTTCTAGCTTTTTTACGTTCTTCTTTATTTCTTTGGGCAGCTAGATGGTTCAGTGAATAAAATACTGGACCAGGAGTTAGAAAGACTTACCTTCTTGAGTTCATATCTGGTCTCAGAAGCTTACTAACCAGGTGACCTTGCGCAAGCGACAGCCCTGTTTGCTTCAGTTTTCTCATCTGTAAAAATGAGCTGGAAAAGGAAATTGACAGCACAAAAGTCAATACCTTTGCCAAGAAAATCTCAAACGCAGTCACAAAGAGTCAGACATAACTAAATAATAACCCAAATGTAGTTACAAACAGTCAGACATGACTAAACAATAAGGAACACTTTGTAATGGAATCTATATAATTTTGTGTGTGTGTGATTTGGTAGTTCAATCCCCAGATATTTTATGTATTCTATAGTGATTTGGAATGGGGTTTCTCTTTATTTAATTACCTCGTAGATTTTTATCATTATAAAGAAATGCAAGTGATTTTTTGATTGCTTGAGATTTTGCTAGCTGCCTTGTCTCAATTAGTATCTTTGAAGAATCTCTGAATTTTCCAAGTAAACTATCACATCATTAGCAAATAGGATCTTCTTTATCCATTTTTTTTTTTGCTTTTAATTTCACTCTCTTGTCTTACTACTATTGGTAGCATTTCCAGAAGTTTATTAAATAATAGTAGAGAGAGTGGGCAATCTTGCTTTACTTCAGTATTTACTAGAAAATGTGTCCATTATCTATCTAAAGTATATGATGCTTCCTTTTAATTTTAAATAGATTAGATGGACATTGTTTAATGATTTCTCTTTTTTAAAAGACTTTCTATGACTTTGCAGAATTTGAAAAAATTAGCATAAATGATTGTTTGACTTTGTCAAATGCTTTCCCCACATCTATTGATCCAGTCGTGTAATTTAAAATATTTTTAATATGATCAATTATGTTGATAGTTATCCTATTATTGAACCATCCCAACTTGATCATAATGATTAATGTATTAAATAAATTGCTTTTTAACAAGATTTAGTCTTTGGATCAGTTCTTGAATGGTATGGGTCTATAATTCTTCTGTGCTTTATTCTTCACTGATTTATGTATTAAGGCTGCATTTATTTCATAAATGGATACTGGTAGAGTACTTTCTTAACTTTTGAGAATGATTTGTGAAGTATGGATACTACAGCTCTTTAAAAAGTTATGAGAGGTCTCAGGGGAATTCATTTGGAGTAGTAATTATTATTTGTTGTTATTGTTAGTTCCTTCAAAGCTAGTTCTATTTCCTTTTCCAAGGATAGGTTGTTTAAAATCTCTACTTGATCTTCTAATAGTTTTATTATTTTATATTTTTGAAGTTATTCTCTATTTCATTTGTTAGCATATAATTATGTATATTAGGTTCTAATCCTTTTTATTTCTTCTGTTTTTTTGTGATTTCACTTTGCTTGTTTGCTATTTTAAAATTTGATTTTCTTCCCTCTTTTTATCAATTTTATTTATCTTTTTGAAGAGCTAGTTTTTAGTTTTAATTTTTATTTCTATGGAATTTTTTGGTTTATTTATTTCAGTTTATCTTTATCTTTATATTTAATCTCTTCTGTTATGCTTATTTTTAGTTTTTTTCTGACTTTCTACTTTAAAAAAATATGTATTCAGTTCATTAATCTTTCTTTTTTCTATTTTCTTTTTTTGTTGGTTTGCTTTTTTTTTTTTAGGTTTTTGCAAGGCAATGGGGTTAAAGTGGCTTGCTCAAGGCCACACAGCTAGGCAATTATTAAGTGTCTGAGGTGGAATTTGAACTCAGGTTAACTCCTGACTCCAGGACTGGTGCTCTATCCACTGTGCCACCTAGCTGCCCCTTCTATTTTCTTAAAGTTTGTTTGTAGAGCTGTGATTTTTCCTCTGAGGGCTGCTTTAGCTGCATCTCAGAAATTTTAGTATATTTTTCATCATTATAATTTTCTTTATATATTATTAATAATTTATGTGATTTATTCTTTGACTTGCTCATTATTTAGATTTCCATTTAAGTCTGTGTCTTTTTTTTTTATAATCCCTGGACCAAATTTTATTTTATTAAGGTCTGCAAAAGATGTTTTTACTATTTCTGATCTTTTTATAATTGTTTGTGATATCTCTGGTCCTAATATAAGTTTTGTAAAAGTCCCATGTGATTCTAAAAATTGCATGCATTTTTTAGAATTCAAATATAGAAGATACCATAAATATTTTAGCTCTAATTTCTCCAGCAATTTGTTCAGTTCTATATTTTACCTTTTGTTTAAAGTTTCCAGGCATTATTATCTTATTGTCTTTTTTTAACTCAGTTAATATCTTTTATGAATTTAGATGTTATGGAATTTGGAGAATATAAATTTATTACCAACATTCATTTATTGTCCATGGTTCCTTTTAGTATAATGTATTTTTCTTGTTTTCTTGCTATCCTTTTTTAGATCTTCAATGTTTGTTTTTTCTCTGTATGTTAAAAATGATTACAAGTCTTGCTTTTCTGGATTCATTTTGCAAGGTAAATTTTTTTTCAAATCTCTCATTTTTATTATGTATATGTGCTTTTTAAATGTGCCCTTTGCAGACAACAGATTATTTTCTTAGCCAATCTCTTGCTTTCTCTTTCCAATCTCTTAGTCTTTTTTTGATTGTCATTAGATCCACTCATATTTAAAGTTATTTGTTAGATTTACATATTCCTCAATTTATCTCTATTTTTTTTCCATATTAGGATTTCCTTCCTTTCTCTGTAAATACAGTGTCATTTTTCTTCAGATAGTTTAGCTTAATCTTATCTTCCTTGGCTCTCTTCCTCTCATCTTTAACTCTTTCCTTCTGTTTATTACCCTTAGCCTAGTTTTGTTTATTAGTTGCTATTTCTTGTTTGTTTTTATCCATTTTTTGAATTTTCCTTTTTCAATTAGTCATTTTTTTGTTCAATTCAGTTCAATAAATTTTTATTAAGGACCTTCTACATGTCAGATAGTGTGCTAAATATCGGCTGTACAAATAAATAAGAAAAAGAAAGACAATCCCTGCCTTCAAGGAGCTTATAATTGAATGAGGAAGGCAACATAAAAAAGAAACTGGAAGGGAAGGGGAGAATCAAGGGGTACCTGGTTGAGGTGGGGGAGGACAACTCGTTCTATGGATTTGAAACCAATAAGATGAAAAGTGTAGTGAGATGTTTTCTGCTCCCTATCAAGGAAAACTTAGGGTGAAATAAGTACACCCCTCTCTCAATCTATCCTCCTATATGAGAGGAGAAGAGTCTGAGGAACATGGGAAGGTCTTGTTATCTTTGTCAATATGAGTATGAAATAGAAACAGAATGCTTTAATTTTGCATTTCCCTAATTATTAGTGATTTGGAGTGTTTTAGACTTGATTGTTTGTAATCTTAGATTTCTTCCATTTGAAAACTATCTCTTTGTATCCTTTAATCATTTATTTATTGGAGAATGACTCTAGTCTTCTAAATTTGAATTCCTTCTATATCTTGGATATTAGACCTCTATCAGAGAAATTTCCCCAGAGAGAGTTTTTATCATCCTGTTGTTAGCCAAGAACAGTTTAATTCAGTAAATTTTTATTAAGCATCCCCTATGTTCAAGCAACTATCCAAGTCCCTGGGAATATAAAGATAGATCTTCCATGGTCCCTGCTCCCGAGTGCTTACAACCTAATGAGGGGAAAAAGATCTGCTTACAAAAACTAGTATGTGAGGGATCTGAACTGAGAAAAGGGGGCCAAGCCAGTACTGGGAGAAAACTGAGGAGAAAAGAGTTTATTTGGGCGGGGGGGGGGGGGAGGGGTCAGGACATAGCACAGAGGGGGTGGCACCTGAGTAATAATAATAATCAATAATAATCAATAATAATAAAAGCTGAGATTTCTATGTTATATTACGGTTTGCCAAGTGTTTTATATACTGTCCTCAAGTATTTCAAAGATAGGCAAGTGAAAGAGGAATCCAAATTGCTGTCCCGTGCCCCAGAACCCAGAATGGGGAGCCATACATGGTAGATTCTTCTTCCTTTCTTTCTTCCTTTTTCATTCTCTCTCTCTCTCTCTCTCTCTCTCTCTCTCTCTCTCTCTCTCTCTCTCTCTCTCTCTCTCTCTCTCTCTCTCTCTCCCACACACACACACACAGTAGAGGTTGAACTCAGGTCCTCCTGACTCCAGGCTTGGTGATTTACTGATCTACTGTTGCCACCTAACTGCTCCCATTTACTGCCTTTATTGCAGAAGAGATTCTTGTTCAGAGACAGGCTGAATAGATTCTGAGGTCTTTTCTAATTCTGGAATTCTCTGAATATATGTATCACCTTTGGAACTCAGAAAAACCCTGTGAGGCCAATATGATAAGTATTATTAGTCTTGTTTCATTAATGAGGAAACTAAGTCTAAGAGACTTTAACCGCATTGCCCATCTTCATACATATCAGATTTAAAATTCTCAATTCTTTACAACTTCTAATCTAATGTTTCATCCATTATGCCATATTGTACCTATTCAGCTTTAATAAGGAACTTATGCAATGTATGGATATTTCTCCTGAAAAAGAACAGTTTAAATTGATTTAGTTTGAAAGGAATTAATTTTTAATCAATCAATTAATTAATTAAAATATAAGAGATTTGGGTGTCAATGAACTGTATATTGTGAGTTAGCAGGGCATAATCTTACAGATATATTGGAACCTTGCTGTAATGCTCTTTAAAGAATTTGGTATAAGGGAGGTTATTACTTTGAATCCCAATCAGGGAGCTTTAAATACTGCAATACCCAAAGGACCTTATTATCAAGTGAATTTGACTATGAGGCAGTCCCAAGAGAACGATATACACTTACTTCTTTTTGAGGCCACTGAATATGTAATTTACTCATTAAGATGTAATTTTCAATTAATAGCATTTATCAAGTGCCTACTATATGTATGTGAAGCATTTTTGCTTTATTTTTCTAATTTTATTTAAATACTTCAGTATATAGCACTTTATTCTTGACTTGGAATTAATATAAGCAATTAAATTTTATAATAAAATAAAATCTGGTTTTGCTGAACTGCCTGCATCCTCTATTAGCTCTTTAAAAAAATTTAACTTAATTAAAATTTGCCTTATTTAGAATAAATGAGAATAATTATACATTACTCCACTTCATGAGTTCTCCAGTCAGAATGTCCTTGATGCTACTCATTCATGATATTCCATTACCAGTCTCCATATCCAGAATGCATTTCTTCATTACATCTATATCTTAGAATCCTTAATTCTTTAGAACTCTGTTCAAGGGCCAGATCCTTCAGATTCCTCTACGTATTGGTGCCTCCTAGCAAAATTATCCTATATTTAGTTTGTGTGTACTTACATATGTGCATGTTTTCTACCATAATCCATGAGGACAGGAACTGTTTCCTATCTTTGCATCTAGAACATTATAAGCATTTAATAAATAAATTAATAAATTATAACCAGCATTTATATAGGATGTCCTCAAAATCTTGGGAATAATTTTAAACTATGAAAAGTTTAGCTTGTACAATACTTTATGATTTATTCACATACATAATGCCATTTAAGCTTCATTTTTTTTTTAATGCAATCGGGGTTAAGTGACTTGTCCAGAGTCAAATAACTAGTAAGTGTCTGAGATCACATTTGAACTCAGGTCCTCCTGATTTCAGGGCTGGTGTGCTATCTACTGTGCCGCCTATCTTTTCCCAATTAAACCTCATTTAAGGAAAATAGGCATTACAGATAAAAATTATCCTCATTTTTACAGAAGATAAAGCAGGAGACTGAGAAGTTAAGTGACTTGCTCAGGGTCACCAAGCTAATAAGAAAGAGGTGGGGGAGGCAAGATATGTACCTGGGTCATCCTTTCCCCAATCCTAAATCAGTTCCAGAGCTCAATTCCATTCAGCACTAGGTAGAATTACTGCTACTCAGTGTATTTTCTTTAGTGTAGCAGACAGGTTAAAATATTTCTATTATATAGGTTCACATTTTGGAATGAATTCATGTGTGCTAATCAAGAAGAGGGTCAAGAGAAAGGTGAGTTAGGATCTAACCGTGTATGAACAGATAAGATTTGTTTTGCTTTTGTTTGCTGGTAGTTGTGGGTTAAAAATATGACATACATATATACATACATATATATATATATATATACATACATTCACATTCTTAACATAAACCACATAGTTATACCCATATATGTACATATATGTGTATGCATATACGTACACATGAGACAATGAATATGTGTATGCAAATACATACATGTGTGACAATAAATATATATGCACACAGATAGGATATACACAGATGTGTGTATAATATATTATGTATTATATTTCAAATTTATATATTATCTATTATATATAATATCATGTACTATATAATATATATGATATATATATTTTATATAAGTTTCTACCTTTTTTGTAAGGAGCAAAAGTTTTCTGGCCTGTGTTGGAGGTGAATGTAGATATATGGAAATATTTTGGGACAGACAAGAAAATGCGGAGAAAAGAGTAACCCCTAAAGGAGAGAATGACTAGATTAATCCAGTAGTATGAACTAGAAAAGCAGGGATTACTTGAGTGGGTGAGACAAAAACCAGGTCTTAAGTCAATGATAACCTAGAAAGGACCAAAGATCAGTTTGGAAGCAGAGAGAGCTGTTTCTGGATGTGAGGTCCATGGAAAAACAGAGCACCCAATTTGGGCTATTAGGTTGCTGCTTGGAGCTGTAGTTTGGCCTGCTGTGTGTTGTGCCTGAAGAACCAGCAGAAAGGTTTTGTTTTCTCAAGGATCAGGGGTGCCAAGGGAAATATTTCTATGGGTTGGGGGTGGGGTAGGGTAGAACTAGGAGGAAAAAGCAGACTTTTCAGAGGCCCTTCAAGGGGTAACCTGGCCCAGGTAGGGGCAGGACTCAGCCACACTGTTTACATGTCATTTGCCAGCTTGTCTGGAGTTTGTATTCTGAGATTCCTCACATTCTAGAAAACTAGTTTCTTGTACTCTCCACAGCTGGCTGGGGAGACATGTATGAGGCAGTTGTTGAGGAGGGACAAGGCTGTGTTCTTAAGGTTTTTTTACCTGAGTTGCTCAGAGATGGAAGACAGGGAGATTCTTACCCTGGCTGCTCCTGGAACTTCTTCACAAATGGGAGTAGTTGAAAAGATAGTGAAAGGAGGATTATTTTTGTGTCCGTAGTTTTTATATAGGTATTTCTACCACCACCATGATTCCATGACATGCAGGTCTAAGGGGAAATAGATGGAAAGGGAGTAAGATTACAAGGAGGAGTCATATGGTATCATAATAAGGTGCTGTACAGCTCTGGTACTCTCACTTGATGTATCTCTGTCTAAACAAATTAGTCAGGGAGGTTGCTTTCCTGACTATCTCCCAATATCTTGTTTCTTCCTACCTTCTTTTTCTCACTAATTCAATCCCTCTTTCAGTCATAAAACCATTTATTCATTCACAATCCTTTATACGTAAGGCAGGCACTAGGTATAGATAATAGAAAAATAGTAATACATAACAGCTAACATTTACACAATGTTTGAAAGATGGTAGACCATCTTACATATATTATCTCATTTGATCTTCACAACAACCCTGTGAGGCAGGTGCTATTATTTCTCCTACTTTACAGATGAGGAAACTGAATCTGAGAGAAATAAGATACCTTGCCCAGGGTTCTGGGCTACTAAATATCTGCGTTGGCTTTTGAAAATAGTTCTTCCTGACTCCAGGATCAAAACCAATGCTTACAAAGACAGGCATTCTTCATATTCTTTTTCTTTCATTTTATCATTCTTTATCGTCTCTTCCCTTAATCCTAGGTGCCACTTCACCTCATTCCTTTTTTCTAATTTGCATAGTGCCTTTTTTTCCTTGAAAAAATTTTCTATGTTTATACATGGAACCTTGGACACAGATAAGTATCATTGTATATATGTGTATACATACCAATATATCCATACATATACATAAATACTTACACACATATATACACATACATACAAGGTGTCCCAAAAATTTTAGTGAGGTTTATAGGGTTTTTGTTTGTTTTATAACTTAAAACCACACCAAGACTTTTGGATCACATTGTGTATATGCCTACTTGTATAGAGGGAGAATATTATATGTATGTATGAGTATGAGCCTGAATCTGGATTAATGATTGGAGTCAGGGACATTTGAGATTAAGGTTATTCTATGACATATGCTGGCTATATAATCCTGGGCAAGTCAAACTTTTATTGACCCAAGGGTCTAACTTATTGAACATGTGCTCAGCTGAATGTATACATAGGTCTAGTTTGAAAACAAAGACATAACAACCCAAAAAGATAAATGCAGCCACATTTATGAACATTAAGTCTAAAAGATTCCTAGATCTGTTTTGTTCTTGATCTCTCTTTAGGGGTCTCTGTTTTAAGGAAAAGCATGGCTAATTTAGCTAAGCATAGAATCAAACAAAAAGAAATTTCCCTTTCTCCCATGTTCCTCTGACCCCCTTCCACATTGACAATGTTTTCTGTTCATAGTGGTGGCACTGTGCCAGCATCCATCAACAGAAAGATAAAAACTCCAAAGAGATAACTAAAAGCTTGAGACAGAGTCTAGAGCAGCAGTTCTCAAGCCCTTTAGTCTCAGGAACCTTTGACATTCTTTTTTTTAGCTTTTAAATTTATTAATTTTATTCTGAATTTAAGAAATAAAAAAAAGCATTTCCCTAATATAGTAGAAGAGAAAAAAGATTTTGCACATGAAACCGCAAATCTATCATGTACAATTTGCTATCTTTTAAAATATACAATAGTTATCATGCAACTTCCCCTCCCCCTGTCCTTGCCCTAGAGATGGCTACCATTAGACACAAATATATGAATGTTTGTGTATGTATATGCAAATAGAAATTTACATATATATATATATATATATATATATGTAAAGTCATTCTGTACACACTCCTATTTATCATTTCTTTCTCTGGATGATTCCTTGATGTTCTAAAAAATTATTAAAAGTACTAAGGAGATTATGTTTATTTCTACTGATATTAGAAATTAAATTAGAAATTAAAATTGAGAAAATTTAGAAAGTCCATTTATTTAAAAATAATAGTCACAAACCTATGTTAATATAAATGGCACATTTTAAATATAAAACCTAACAATATTTTTCAAAACAAAAACAAGAGTGAGAATGGTATTTTTTTTAAGGTTTTTGCAAGGCAAACAGGGTTAAGTGGCTTGCCCAACGCCACACAGCTAGGTAATTATTAAGTGTCTGAGACTGGATTTGAACCCAGGTACTCCTGACTCCAAGGCCAGTGCTTTATCCACTTCGCCACCTAGCTGCCCCTATTATTTTATTTTTTGAGAGAGAGGTAGTAAATCTCTTTAATATAAAGTTTAGAAGACTGTTGAATTCTTATATTTATTTTTTCACTTAATATATTTTGATATAGATTAATATTGAGGATAAAATGAGAATATTTTAAAGTACTTAGCATAATAGTTGCTATTGTTTTGTTGTTATTTCCCTTGAACTATTTGAAGAAAATCTTGTCTCATGAAGATGTGTGGTTTGAAAAGGATGGAATATTTTAATAGACAATGTTTTGGTGTGATTATTTGAAAGTAGTTTTAACCTCAACACCTTCTGAAAGGTGACTTCATTCAGGAGTCCTCAGATTGCATTTTGAAAACTGCTGATGTAGGACAAGGTTTACAACAAAACTTCATTTTAGTATAATATCTAGAATTGTAAGGCATCTCTGAGCCATCCAGTCCATTTTATAAATGAGGAGCTGAGTCCCGGGAAAGTTAAGTGATTTGCTGAAATCATAACCAGAGTACCATAGAGGGGATTTGAACCCTGGTCCTCTGACTTCAGAGCTAGAACTCCTTCTAGTATACCACAAGCTAGGTAGGTTATCATTATCCCTCTTCCTTTATTCAGTATTGCTATTAATATTAAGGAGTCTGATCCTTTATAGAAGTTGCTTCAATCTATCTATGGCTCTCTGATAGTATTCTCAACCACCTTTGCTGGATCCTATTTACTAAATATAGGCACTCCCTTAGATTCTGTCTTGTCCTTCTCTTTATTCCATCTCTTTTTCCTCCTCCTCCTCCTCTACCTTTTCCTTTTAATCTTTTTTCCTCCTCTCTCCTTCCATTTTCTCCTTCCTTCTTTCTCTGCTCCTCTCTGCATCACAAAGTGCTTGATGGACATCTCCATCTGGATGTTTCATAGGGATTTCAAACTCTATATATTCAAAGTAAAACTCATTGTCTTTCTTCCTAACTTCAAAACTTGAAGATAAGATGTATTGTTTTAATTTATTTTCATTTATCTGAACAATAAATTTGCTTCTCTCTCCGCTGTCACCCCCAATCTTAACCACTGAAGAAGATCTTTCTAGAATGCTTCTTTGGAAGATCCCTTTCCATCCTTTCTATGCAGGACTACCCAAGTCCATAGAAAGGGCATTAGAGAGAAAGAGAAAAAAGGGAAAAGTTGTTGGGGTTTTTTTTTTCCAAGACAATGATTTATTTTATTTCTTTGTTTCTCATCTTTTCTGATAGAAGGACTCCTGAGTTATAGAGCCACCTTAGAGGGAAATATTTGTTTACCCAAGGATTAGTGTATATACAGAAAGAATAATTCTCTCAAGGTCACAGAGTGACTCGCTGTAAGAACTCAAAATAGAACCTGTGAAGCTTGCTTTCCCTTCTGTGCTGCAGTTCAACTTAGGCCTCTCAGACTCCAAGCTCTTGAATTTCATTTAGGACTTGTTTAATTGGTTCATTTTGTAGAGTTGACTAGCTCTCAGCCTTCCATTAAGGCTTGATGAGACTGGACTTGGACCTAAATCTACCATGGTGACATCTTAGTATACAGACCTGGGAAGGCTGTCAGACATTCTCTCTCATTGCCACCCTTCAGATGGAGATTATCAAGTGAATGAGTGTTCCTCCCAATCATCTTTGGTAGCTATCCAGAAAGAAATCAAAGTTCCTTTTGCTTTTTTCACAAAGAGTAATGGGGAGCCCTCGTGTTCCAGCCAACAATCCCTCTTCTCAATAAAACAAATAGGTCTGAGCGTTGGCAGCTAGCTGAGTCTTTGCTTAAGATATAAAGGCAGTTTTGTCTGCCTGAGGGTAAATATACAGCAAGCATTTAACTGCTTACTAGATAAGTCACACTGAGATGCCTTAAGAATAAGATGTATTCAATTTCAGTTTATTTTGATTTATCTGATTAATAAATTTGCTCCCCAACCCTTTTCCCCACTCAGACCTTGGAGGGGGTATGGATGAAAAAGCTTCACAGAAAGCAAGTGAAACAATGATCCAATTAAAGAAGTATACATTTGAAAAAAAGACATGAAGGACTGGAGTTGAAAATGAATCCTAAAATTGTGCTTACCAGGAAGGGTAGTTGATTATGACAAGCCATATACCAGGTTCTGCTTCAATTCAACAACCCTTTACAAAGCACCTAATATGTATACTATAGTGCTGTGAATGCAGGGGCGGGGGAAAGGATCAGAAAAGGATCCAACTTCTCCTCGAGTGTTTTTTTAATCGATTAGTGTTTTAAAAAATTATATGCACATTTATATGACACATATACATACATGTATGTATTCAGGCAGTTTTTACTTTTTACATCTAATTTTTCTTTTAGTTTTCTCAATTTCATGGAAATAAAAATTTTAATATTCATTTAAAATTTTTTAGTACATGGATATATTTTCAATTAATAAAAATTATTTTCCCTTCCTCTTTGCCACTGTATAAAAAAAACAGCTCAATTAACAATTAAGCAGAGTCAAACAAATCAAATTTTCACATTAATCAACTTTTGATCCTCCTGTGAGGTAGGGGCAATTATTATTGTTATTTTAAAGACAAGAAAATTGCATGGGCCTACACAACTTATGTCTGAGTTGGAATTTGAATTCAGTTCTTCTGCCACCAAGTCTTACATTCTATCTTCATTGTCCTACCTTGCTACCTTATGACTCCCTTGAGAAATGTCATCCATTTATTAGCTTCCACTTTTTGAACTTATGAGGTCAATACTGTTAAAGCGTGATTGCACATAAACCCCATGCAAACATTTGAAAGGAATTCCCAACCCCAGAGTGTATCATTTCTTTCTCCTTCACTAACTAACCAAGTTCTCAGGGTTTCCACAATTAAATAAATTTAGAATTTATTATTATTTTTATTAAAATAATCCTATGGTACCAGTACTTTGAGAAGACCACTGGCAAGGAGAAAAATTGCCAGTTATACATCCACAGAACTCCCAAGTTTAAAGGAGTTGTGGAGTCACACAGTTTTTTAAAATCCCAGATGTTCTTATCTGGTGTACTGAATCAGCTGTTTGGTAATTATCTAAGCTATTCTTGCCCGATGGGAAAAGTAAAAGTTAGTTTCTGATATTTGAACTGTTCACTTGAAATGACTAATACCAAGGATATGGGGAATATTAAAAATCATTATTTTGGATGGCACTTGTACATAGGCTTGTGGTATAAAGTATATGGTTTTTATGGTCTTTTAAAAAAAGATATCCAGATGCACTTTTTGTATGTTTTAAATTATTTCTCACCACCTCCAAGGTAGTAAAGTGAAATCTGATGGAAAAACTCTATGCAAAATCACATCCAACTTGTATGTTTTATTTTATTTGTGGAGGGGTGGAGGTGGGAAATGGTTTCTCCATGTTAGACTTTACTACGAGAAGCCTCTATTTTAAGATTGTAGTTGTAGTGACATACAATATCTCACATACATTATTTGATTCTCATAGCGTCTAGTTAGGGTATTATCAGTAAATCCCCATTTCTCAGCTGAAAAAATTGAGCCTTCAAAAGATAACATGATTAATTCAAAATCATGTAGCATTCAATCATCAATAGCCGGGCATTAATTAAGCACCTACTACATACTAGCCATTGTACTAGACCTTGGTGATTCAAAGACTAAAATAAAAGTTCTGGATCTCAAAGAGCTTACATTCTTTTGATGGTGACATCATGTATCTCATATGATTATCTGCAAAATAAATGCACAAATAGAAGGTGATTTTTAGGGCGAAGACATAAGAAACTGATGAGGATGAGGATGAGGAAAGATTATGTTAGAGGTAATACATGCTTAGTTTTGGAGGAAACAAGGGGTTCCAAGAGGTTGAGGTGAGAAACAGCCAATATAAAGGTATTAAGATGGGAGATGGAGGATTGAGTATGAAGAACAGTAAGAGGGGAGGTTTGGATGGACCTCAGAGTATGTGAGCTATGAACCTTTAAAACTTGAAATCAAACTGACTCCCAATCATGTATTTTTTCTTCTGTATTGACTTTCTTGGTCTCAGACTATTTCATTCCTACTCTGAGGAACCCTGAAAATACAAGAACCAATAATGAATAGGATTTCAGGGAAGGCTCAGAGGAAAGATTGATTTGGGATAGATTAATTTGCCAGTTAAATTTTTTGACTTTTAAGGGCAAGTGAAGAATGTTTTCAGGTTAGGCCTAGTACCTATCATATATTTAATAAGTGCTTGTAAATTGAAATGTTTTCTATTGGTTGGGTGATTGATCCTTTTGGGTTGAAATCTCTCTCTCCTCCCCCCCCCCGCTTATTTTCTTGTTCAAACTACAATTCCATATACCCAAAGGGCAATAAAAATGTACATACCCTTTGATCTGCAATACCACTAGTGGGCCTATACCCTGAAGAGAGCATGAAAAAGGATAATTACATCATTTGTACAAAAATTCATAGTAGCCCTGTTTTCGATGGCAAAGAAATGGAAATTGAATGAATGGCCATCAATTGGGGAATTACTGAACAAATTGTAGTATATGCATGTTATGGAACACTATTGTTCTATTAGAAACCAGGAGGGATAGGAATTTAGAGAAACCTGGAAGGATTTGCATGAACTGATGCTGAGCAAGATGAGCAGAACCAGAACACTGTATACCCTAACAGCAACATGGGGTTGATGATCAATCTTAATGGACTTGCACATTTTATCAATGCAACAATCAGGGACAATTTTAGAATATCTATGATGGAGAATAATACATCTGTATCCAAAGTCATTTGAACTTTGATTTTGGGGTTTCCTAGGTTTTTGCTCATGTAGTGTTTTGTCTCTAGACTCTCTGAGCCATAATCCTAAATTTGACTTTTTTTGGAGAAGCTTGTACTTTTCCAGATTCCTCAAACTCTAAAACTTCCTGAGTCATTGAGTCAACAAGTATTTATTAAACACTTACTATTCTGGCAGAGGGGAAGAGAATGATATCAGATGTGATTTCTGCCTTAATGCAGCTTATTGTTCAGTCATTTTTTTAGTTCTGACTCTTTGATTCCATTTGGAGTTTCCTTGACAAAGACACTGTATAAGAGTGGTTTACCATTTCCTTCCCTAGTTCATTTTACAGATGAGGAACTGAGGCAGTGGGGTTAAGTGATTTGCTCTGGGTCGCACAATTAATGTCTGAAGGTGGATTTGAACTTACAGAAGTGAGTCTTCTTGACTCTATCCATTCTATCCACTGTTTCCACCTAGATGCTCCCCAGTAATTTATGGAAATGCCTATTGAACTGTCATTATCTAGTTGGGAAAGATAATATGGGTACTTGTTTTAGTAATTGTTTTCATTTTTAACAGTAAAATTGTGTATGTTAAATGCCAAAAGAATGGTATTTGACAGTCAGAGGAGAGGAATGGCAAGGAGTAGTTAGGAAAGACTTTCTGAATATAGGATTAAAGCTGGGCTTTGAAGGATGAGTAGAATTTTGATAAATGACAAGTAAGGAGGAATTCATAATCTGGGAAGTTGTATAGTGTTTTCAGTTACCTCAACCTACTTCCTGTTGCCAGATCCCATATTTTTATAATTATATTCTCTTAGTATTTCTATGCATAAAGTATGTGTTGGATACATCAGCTCACTCCAGGGAAATAGTCTCATTTGCCTTTTCCCTTCTCCTCCTGAGCATTAGATCCCTGAGGGGAAAGAGAAGAGTCAATGAAAACCTGCCCCCCCCCCCCAGACACTCGATCCAGACTTTGGGTGGGTTTATGTCTTTGAGTGATTCTATGTGATTGTGAATAATCTGACACCACAATCTCTGAAGAATCCAAATTGCAGTTGACTCAATGGACAACAGAAAAATGTATTACCAAAGATAACCTGTTTGAAAGAAATGGCATAAAAGACATCATGAAAGACATCTATACCTGGAAAAGGAGGTCAAATGAGATGAAGTTAGCTTTATTTAGGTGATGAAACCTCTTAGAATTCTATAAGGGGATAATGGCCAAAATGTAGACCTGTCCTTTCTCCCAGTCCAGAAAGGTGCTTAACTAGGGTCCTCTTGCCTGTATTAGTGGAGACAGTAAAAGGTCAAAAAATACCACTGTACTAAACCTACCAAGAAGAATAAAGATAGAGATTAAAGCCATTATTATATTTATGCATCAATTTAAGGTTTCTCAAAGTACCTTTCTCACAAGAACCCTTTACAAGTGAGGAAACAGGGACCTTGAGAGTTAATGTTATGTAGCTACTTACAGGTCAGACGCAGCATCCATTCAATTCTTCTAAGTTAAGTCATTCTTCCTTCTGTCTTACTCAGCCTGTCTTAGTCAACTTAAATGGTTTTGTAATAAGAAAAGGAGGGCACAGACTTGATTTTTATAACTGACTCAACCAATTTATAACTGATTGATACTCGTTGTTTATGTAACTGAATCTTTAATGCAAACAAACCAAAAACCCAAACAACCCCCCCCAAATAAAGACAAAACAAGTGCAAATAACATCATAATTACAAAATTATGTGGGAAGATTAGGTAAGGGAGACTGGGAGGAGAGTTTCCATACCAATTAGTCCTCTCCAATTTGGAATGCTTTAGATCCTAGAAAAACTGAGAATTAAAAAAAATACTTTGCTGTTGAGCTATTTTTTAGCCACACTCTTTGAGTCCCTATTTTGATTTTTCTTGGCAAAGATACCACCAGAGTGGTTTGCCATTTCCTTCTCCAGTTCATTTTACAGTTAAGTAACTGAGGCAACAGGGTTAAGGGACTTGTCCTGGACCATACAACTAGTAAGTGTTTGAGGCTGAACTCACCAAAAGGAGTCATCCTGACTTTAGACCTAGAACTCTATTGTACCACCTAGCTGACCTACATTTCCCTAAATATGCTTAGGAATATTTTCTTTTGTGTTCACCATTCTAGTGAACAGCTACTATATTTTCAATGATGCTAAATCATTAGGGACTCATTCTGAATTCTTTTGGAGGAATCTCCAGTCTTTCCCAGGATAAAGGGGAACATTGCTTTTGAGACATCAGAATGATAAATATTTAAAACCTGCATTTAGTGTTCCGGGCTACCCATTCTTGCCTCTCCTCTCCCTTTTCTCCCTCCACCAGACCTTATAGCATTGGTATTTATAGAACCCTCTATTAGTTTAGTAAATGAAATCTGGCCCCTGGCAAGTGATTTGATTTTCACGTTATTGTTTACTGAAAATCCTTGGGTCATGGAATCTGGTAGGGCTCTCTGCTTGAGAAGGGGCATACTGTCTGTCTAGCTATCTGGTTCCTTATTCTGCACAACCAGTAATAGAAAGAAGAGGAACACTGGAAGGGAGGCCCCCAAAATGCTGATATTGGCCCTCGAGTTGTTTTGAAAGACAACAGAACAGTAGGAAGGAGGAAGGAGATTTCACTCCCTGAGAACTTTTCTGTTCAGCTCTGAAAACAATAGCAGCAAAGTGCATTTCTCAGAGATGGGTTTGAACTAGGTCAATCAGGCTAATATTGGTAGCTTGAAAGTAGGTTTAAAAGATACTCTCCCCTTTCTCCTTGATCTAACTGCTTTATTTTGTTCTTCTAGAATTCTTCTAGAATTCAGAGGATATTATTGTTGTATTTTGAATAAGCTTGCTAAAGTTTTATCAAAAAACCATTCTCCCTACAAGCATGTGGTTAGTTACATTATTAGTGTGATTTTATTGCAGTTAGGGGAGAGAAGTTTTTTTTTTTTTATCTTTCTCCCGCAGATTATAGCTCTAGTTTCATAAAGGAAGCTTGTGTGAAAATAGGATTCATGTACAGAAAATTACATTAAGCAAATGCTCATGAATCTGCAAAAACTCCCTACTGCCTACTGCCTCAAGTCTAATCCTTTCTGTCTGGATTTTAAGAACTTTCTTAGACTGAATCTTTTCTACTCAGACAGCCTTTGTCTCTGTTCTTCTAGAGCAGGAATTTTGCACATTAGTGAGAATCAAGTCACACCCCCTTCCAGTTAATCCATTCTAGATTTGCATGTTCCCTCTTCATGTTAGACCAGTACTTCTCAGTCTGTGGGTCACAAATAACTCTGTATGTATGTGTGCAATCATGAAGTAATTGCAAAGAGTTCATGAATCTCTCACTAATCTAAGATTCTTCCTGCCAATTGAATGAATGGCATCTCACAAACATATTTTACTAGATTTCAAATAGGGCAGGTAGATGGATAGAGTGTTGGACCTAGAGTCAGGTAGATTTATTTTCCTGAGTTCAAATCTGGACTCAGACATGTGCTAGTTGGGTGACCCAGGGCAAATCCCTTCACCATTTGCATCAGTTTTCTCATTGGAAAAATGAGATGGAAAAAAAATGGCAAACCACACCATTATCTTTGCCAAGAAAACTCCAAATGGGATCACAAAGAGTCAGACATGACTGAAATGAATGAACAAGTTTTCAAATGGATACATACACATGCACACACACACACACACACACACACACACACACACACAAACTATTTTGGCATACTGTTGATACCACTTAGATGAATAAAATATAAATTTATTAAGAAGTGTTTCTGAATTCACAGTGGTTTTTTGTCATATAATATCTTATCAATCACTGGATATTAAGATTAAAACTACTCTTCCAACTTGGGCTGGTCAAATATTAAATTTTTGGATTGAGTATTTACATCTAGGAAATCTGTAAGTGCTACAAACCAGGACTTGATTTATTGTTTTGTTGATTTTTTAGGCTTAAGAAAATGATGGAGAAAATGTTAATGATGCAATTTAAATTTACAAGTGTGTCTACATTTTTTTCTTGAGACATTTCCCAGCATATCCTTGGGTTCATGACTTTTTCTGATATTAAAAAGGGCCTTATACTAAAATAGCTTGTGAATCCCTATGCTGTTGCCTTTTTTGCAATAGTGTGTGTCAAAGAATGAAACAGTGAATAAAAATGTTATCACATATTGGAATGCTATTTTGCTGTATTTCACATGAAAAGGATTTTCATAGAAGGCCTAGATAACAATAATCTTTTTCATGAAATAGATACTTTTAAAGATAATTTTTGTTGAGCATTACTCTAAAGTTTAAATTGTCATTCAAAATATATTATCTGTTGTGATGGCACTATAAATAAATGAGAGAATGGACTGTTTATACTGCCTTTTCGTGGCACCCCTTTTTCTGAAACCTCAGATTCATTAACTCTTTTTCAGAATTAAAATAATCTGATAAATGTACAAAATACAAATAAAATAATTTAAGATAAATTAATTGGAAGTTAAGTTAATGCTTCAAATGTTGACAGAAACTATTAATACTATTTTCATAATAAAATTATGCCAGACCTTGTTTTTTGAAATATTATATATAATAGTTTAAACATAAGACAAAAAATAATAAATTAAAATATTCTGGTATATATACAAACTATGCAACCTCTAATATAACGTAATATAATAGAATATATCATCTTACATATTCCATTTAATGTGAACTGCCAATCTGCCCCCTTTTTTAGATAGGAGGATTAAAAAATTTATATGTATGCTAGTTAATCATAATATTAATGGTAAGAGTTTATTTTAAAAACAAATTTGAATAGATAGTGGTTTTATTTTGTGAGCTATTAAGAATTTAGGTAAAATACTCAGAATTTTCAAGTAGTCCATGTAAGGCATATAGAAATTCTAAGAAGTAAATACAAGATATCAAATACCCAGATCACTGAGTACATGCTTATAACACCAATATTTAACAATTGAACCTGCAATGTATATGATATGTTAAAAGAAAATACTTATATTCAGCAAGAAGGTTTTCATATTTCAAGTTAGAATATAGGAAGATTAGTGTCAATGTTGTCCACACAAGTTTTTGATTTAGATTAATTGCAAACAGGGCATTAGTGATCATAAAACATTTCTCTTATAAAATAGTATTGTGTAGCAGCGTGTTAGGGTTTTACCCACATCTCTTTATTGCACACATTAGTGTACCTTTGTTATTAAATTTATTATCTGTGGTAATGTTGTCTTTTGCTTTTAAAGAGGACCATTGACATCATAGGGTAATGTCTTGACTCGTTTGTGAAATGAATTTAAATGAAACAGACTTGCCCAAAGTCTTCAGCCTTACTCTCTCTGCCGTAATAAGGAAAAAAATCAAGATGACTGGAGATGGCTTGAAATGTAGTAGATGATCTTGGCTTCTTCTTTGATGTCTGACTAAGCTCTAAGCATTTTACAATGCTTGTTTCAACTATTCCACCAGGAGAAGTCTTCACATGTATTGGATAGACATTCCTTTAACTCACTGTCTGCCAAGAAGCTTTTACCAAGGTATGACCACTGCACATGTTATAACTTCATGGAACCACAGGTGAGAATTGAGTCCCAGGTAGACCAAAGGTGGATGAGCATCCCCAAAACTGCCTTTGTAAGCCCTCACACTGGAGATTCTAGTTCTTTCTGAACACCCTATACATTCTATTTTTATTTGATTCTTGACAAGTTAAATGAGTAAGAAAACTATTTGTTCTAAGGGATTTGATGAAAATGTAGGAAAGTGAATGTAATAGGTTAAATGCAGAAATTTAGGTCTATTGGACTATCCCTCCTAGTTTAGGACCATTTTAGGAACACAGATTTCCTTTAGATATGTTTAAATGTCCCCATTACCCTTTCAATTACCCCTATATATGATTTTGTTTTACTTTGCATATTTCAGTTTTATCTCAATTGTCTGTGTGTCTTTGTCTAATCCTCCTCCCATATTAAATGCCTACAATGGACTAAGCAATGAAGATACAAAGAAAAGTAGTCTCTCCCCTCAAGAAGCTTACAGTCTAATGGAGAAGACAACTTGCAAATAACTATACCCAAACAAAATATATACAAGATAAATTGAAATCATTTTAGAAGAAAAGTGCTAACATAAAGGGGTATCAGAAAGGGCTTCTTGTAGAAAGTGAGATTTTTATTTGGGATCTTACAGAAGCCAGCGAAGCCAGGAGGTAGAGATGAGGAGAGAGAGATTTATAGGCCTGGAGGACAGCCAGTGGAAAACACCCCACAGAGTTGGGGGAGATGGAGTGTTGTACGTAAGGGTCTCATAATAAACAGTACTCTATGCACAGAGAAGAATAAAATTTAAGAAATAACTGGAAAGGTAGAATGGGGCCAGATTATGAAGGGCTCTAAAAGTCAAATAAGAGGGTTTTTATATTTGATATTTGTGCCACTGCAATGGCTGAACCACCTCAGATCTGTGCTTTAGCATGATTTATCTATTTGATAGTTAAGTGGAGGATGGACTAGAATGGGGAGGGATTTGAGACAGGGAGACTAACCAGAAAGTATTGCAGAATCCAGGTATGAGGTGATCAGGGGCTGCACCAGGTGGTGTTAGAGGAGAGAAGAGGACATATGTAAGAGATGCTACTAAATTAAAATTGATGAGATGGGGGAAGGGATGAGCAAATGGAGGTCCTAGACAACTCCTAGGTTTTGGATCTGAGTGACTGAAAGCATAGTGATAATAGTCTTGATAGTAATAAGGAATTAGGAAGAGATGAAGGTTTTGGGGGAAGTCATAATGATTTCAACTTTGGACATGTTGACATGGTTCCCATAGAGCTTGGTCCCTGTTCTAAAACAAAACCCCTTCATGTTCAAGACCTAGACACTGTATTTTCTCCCTTCTTTCTTCCTGGCTGGCTGGCTAGTCCAGTACTTACCTGAAATTCTGGATCCAAGATGATTAAGGTTTGAGATCCTAAGCCAGTTTTAGGTTGGATCCTAAAACTGAGAATTACAAATGAAATTGCAAGAGAGTGATCAGCTCAGTCTCACAAATTTGAAAGATGCAGCCTCTTTCAGTTATGTGGTAGGGGATGATGCAAAGGCTTCCATCTTAGGCAGTCTGGATATGCCCAAAAGGCCCTCCGGGTGCCTCCAAGTTACACAGTCTGGGCCTGCTCAAACAAGTTCTGGTTATAGTTAATTATCCCCACACAGGGTCTAGTCCTAATATCTTTTGCATGAATAAAACTTTGGAGTCAGGAAGGTCTGGGTTCAAGTCTTGCCTTTGGAATATACTGTCTGACCATGAGTGAAATAATTTCATTTGGCAGTACCTTGGTCAACTTTCTAAGACTAACAGATTCAGAAGAGTTGCTGATCTATATGATTGAAAGTTTCTATATGGGGTTTCTCTAAATAGATGAAGTCACAGGTTTGAACAAAAACAAAATAGAACCAAAAAAACCACCCTGCTTTCTCTTTAAAAGAAAAATATTAACTCTAATTTCATTTCCTACTACTTAAGCTTTAGTTTCCCTGATACATTATATTTCTCTGGGATTATAAAACAACTTTTCTAATTTTATCCATAAGCAGGCTGCACATAAGAACATTCATGCTGTTTTCCTGTAGCCTTTTTTGGTCAGTTGCCAGTCCGCTTCTCTGAACTGTATGCTTTGTAATAATTAAGACCTGGAGTCCACCTAAGAATCAGGCAGATTTTATTTTGATCTATTTTTAAAGAAATGTATCCTTTGGGAATGTTTAACTTTAAGGAGAGCCTCAGCTTTTCATGACCAGCGTGAATCTTTCCCTCTTGTTATGAATATGACTATAAGTAAACAGAAGATATTAGCTAGATCTCTTAAATATTCACAATAGAACAGTGTTCAACCTGTATTTTTCTCCTTCCTTCCTTCCTTCCTTCCTTCCTTCCTTCCTTCCTTCCTTCCTTCCTTCCTTCCTTCCTTCCTTCCTTCCTTCTTTCCTTCTTTCCTTCTTTCCTTCTTTCCTTCTTTCCTTCCTTTTGTCTTTTTAGAAAAGGATTATTGTTTTCTTAAATTATTGGGACTTAAATTATACTATTCAATTATCTGATTATTTCTGTTCTTGAAAGAAAATATCTCAGGTGGAAGAAGGACTGGAAATCTTGGCAGAACTGTAACTAATGCAGTACAAATAGGCCTTTGTCCCATGGTGCAGACAACTTGGAGGGGCATTTACTCTCTGGAGTGGCTCTCGTTTCTTTTTCTCACTTCAATGGCCCATCCCCTGTATGGCACAATTGTCCACAGCCTTTTCATCTTCCCTCTCCAACCCCCTATCAAACTGTTTTTGCTCTTTTCTGATTATCTCTCTTACTGGTTATATGGGTATAATATATAGACTGGTTATATGGCTATAATATATAGTTATAACTCTATCTGATGCTGAGGTGGGGTAATAGGTTTTCTTACTAGTGAGATGGGCAAGACAGTTTTCTGCTCATGTAGATGAGTTTTAATACAATAAGAAGTACTCCACTACTTGATAAAAAAAAAAAGTTATGTCCTTGATTGATTCAAAGCAGAAGAGTAGTAGGAATAGAAGAAGCTTTGCTAGATATTAACTTTTGTTTTTGAGCTATAGTTTCTCAGTCATTCTTTCTCATTAAAATGTTAGAGAAACTGTGTTGCTATGTTATTGATGAATCTGCAATTATTTTTTCTTTATGATTGTTATAAAACATATTAGTTATTTTAACCTTCACCCTATGAGAGGCAGAATAGGATAGTGATAGAGCTCTGTCCTTGAAGCCAGAAAGACCTGAATTCCAGTTATACTTCTCATATACTGGTGATGTAACCTTGGACAAGCCACTTAACCTCTCAGCGATCTAGGCATCTCTTTAAGATGATAAAACGTCTCTATTTACATCAACAAGAATTACTTCTCCAGGGAAGTTCCCTGTTTCAGTAGGTTCAATGTCTCTCCCAATCTTAACCTTACTGTGCAATATTTTCTAATTTCTAATGTATCCAATGTGGTATTCCCACAGGAGATGGCTACTAAATTACTTTTGCTGAACCTATATTGGTAATATTATTTCTATTTGTGATAATTATGATTATAGTATTTCCTAAGGTCATCTTAAGGGACTACTTCATTCAATTCAATCAAAAAAAAATAGAAAAATCATCTATTAGGCACCTACTATGTGGAAGCCATTGTGAGGTAAAAGAAAATGTGGAAGACATAATACCAACCTTTAAGTAGCTTAACAATTTAGTAAAAGATGTAAACCAAGCATACAAATTGGGTCTATTTTGCAAATATTATGCAGGAGATGGTGGAGGGAGGTAAGGCAGGGAAGCAAAGGGGAAAGGGAAAAAGTATTTATTACAAACCTACTATGTACAAGACCCTGTACTAGGGAAGAGCAATGGAAGTTAATTTCATTACAGAAAAGTATTATCCAGGTTATCTGGGTATGCCCAGTTCTCCTTACATGGAGATGTCCTTGGGGAAACTTTGAAGTATGCCCTATGCCCCCAATATGGAGCCCATTTAGTTGAGATAACTGCCTTTGATTGACTCCCTGTTTCTTTAAAACTAGAGGTAAGAAGTCACACTCCTTTTCAGGCTGGTCTCTTCCATCTCCCTTTTCTGCTGCACTCATCATCTTTTACCTGCTTCGACTAGAGGATGAAGTGAACTGGTGAGAGGGGAAGGTCCCCTGTTCCCTTTCTTTCACCTGGGCTCTTACAGATGAACCTTGGTGATATTTATTGTTGTTCTATACTGTTTGTTCTCCTAAGTTTCACGTGTCAGAGGTTATCTTCACAGGCCCAAGAGTTCAAGTCATAATGACTTTGGAACTGGGACTGTAGGTGGAGGGTTTTAGCAAGGTTAATCTTGTATGACTCTTATCTATCTATCTGTCTGTCTGTCTGTCTGTCTGTTTGTTTGTTTAGGTTTTTCACAAGGCAAACGGGGTTAAGTGGCTTGCCCAAGGCCACACAGCTAGGTAATTATTAAGTGTCTGAGGCTGGATTTGAACTCAGGTACTCCTGACTCCAGGGCTGGTGCTCTATCCACTGCGCCACCTGGCCGACCCCATTTATGACTCTTAAAAGTCAATTTGTCTGGGCCTTGAATTTAAGAGGAGATTGGGAATTAGAACTGGGATTGTGTTTTAAAGAACCAAGCTTCACTATGAACTTAATTCATTTCTCCTCTCAAGAGATTTTTGTTGTGTAGGGGTGGAGAGGAGGATTATGCTTCTTCTGTGTTAGGGTAGTAAATATATCATTAAGCTTTTGAAATAAGGATTTCTACATAAACACTAATCTGGCTGTTAAGTGAATAATAGAATTGGGGTGTTGGATATCTACATCTCTCCCTCCCTACTTTTGAGAGAGTACCATCAGTATGGACTGGAGTCTTTGGCAGAGAGTTTAATACCTCTACCACGCTCCAGTATCCTTAAGGGTATGGAAGATGGGGAAGGAATGAAATCTAACCTATCTAGGTTTTGGGCAAGGTGGACCAAAGTGGCTTCTGTTAGATGGAGACAGGAAAAGTTTGGATAAGATTAGAGAACATTAAGGAGTTCTATTTAGCTGGAACAAGGTGGAGGTGAAGAGAAGTAGTGAGTAAACAGAAAGATAAAGAAGAATCGAATCTTGGAAGGTCTTAAATCAGGACTTAATTAGGAAATAAAACATTTCTGAAGGTGTTTGAGAAGAGTAATATAAATTTGAGTTATGAATATGAAAGATTATTTTGGTAACAGAATGTAATATGCATCAAGCTTGGAGAAACTGAGGCTTGGAGGTATGCAGACCATTTAGGAAAATGCTAGACTGTTCCAAGCCAACCATTAGGAGGGCCTGAACTAGGAAAGTGGGGCTGGGAATGGTTTGTCCAACAAATAGCATCACCAGTTACCTTGCCACCAAATCATACTAAGATGAGCTGAAGTTAATCCCATTGTGCCCATTTCATGGTACAGTTTCCGTAAGCTAGATGTGGAATATTTAATCAAGAATTCACTGCATGTGAGGTACTGTGGGTGTATGTGTGGTGAAAGAGGTAGGATGCAAAGATTAAAAAAATGAAATAGTCACTTTTCAATTTTATCCTCTACTCTCTTGCCATCCTGCTCTATGGGAAGAGGGTAAAGACAGGAAGTTGAAAGGAAGAATTAGCTCTGACTTAATAGACCTCATGGCATGATCTCCAAGTCTTCTCTATGTGCAAATCACACATTCAGTTCAATATATAAAGTAACTGCTTGATTATCAATAAATCAATTAAGAAGTACACTGCTCCAAGCACTGGCCTTACAAAGCTCTGCCCTCAAGGAACTTACATCCAACAAAAAATAGGTGCTAAGATTACAAAAATAGTTACATCAAGTAAAGTGAAGTCAAGTATCATTTATTAAACACTTTCTATTTATTTATTCAGTCTGATTAAAAAGGAGGGAGAATCTATTATACTGAAGGCAGTAATCTGTCTTCATTTCTTATTTTTTATATAGCTTGACTTTAAAACCTAAACCTCTCTATAGTTCTTAACTTCTACTTATTACTTCTAATTCTATTCTTTTTCTACTTCCTTCTTTCTTCTTCCTCCCCCTCCTTCTTTCTTATTCTTGGCAATGGAGGTTAAGTGGCTTGCCCAGGGTCATACAGCTAGTAAGTTTCTAAAGGCTAGATTTGAACTTAGGTCCTCCTGTCTGGTGTGCTATGCACTATACCACCTAACTATCCTTAATTCTGTTCTTGGTGGACAGGATAAATAATTCTGATCTTTCTCCCATATGATAGTCCTTCAATTATTCATAATTTGTTGTCCCTTTGTTTTTCTCTTAATTATCCCTGATTCCTTCATATGATCTAGCTTCAGAGCATCATCTTGACCATTAATTATCCTAGTTACCCTTAATTATTCTAGTTACCTTATCAAAATCCTTTCTAGAATAACTGAATCCAATGCTCCTAGTTTGGTCTAACCAGTCATGTATATTACGCCTTCTTCAATGAAGTAAAAGATCATGTCAATTTTAATTTTTTTATTTTGATCCATATTTCATTGTTGATATTGCAGTCCACTAATATCCCTTTCAGGTAAGCTGCTATTCTAGTCATGATTCCCCCAGGGAACTTGATTTTGTTTTTACCTCAAGAATAAGATTTTTGCAATTATCCCTATCTTGTTTTATCTTATCTATTTCTGACTGGTGTTCTATGTTATAGAGATCTCTTTCAAACTTGGCTGTCATCCAAAATGTTAGCCACCCTTGCCTCCTTTGCAATGTCTGTAAGGTGAGCATGAGATGGAATGTCTTTTTTTTCTAAGTCACTGATAAAAATGTTTAACAATAATGTTTAATAACAGGATAAGGACGAATTCTTAGAGACAAAAAGGGGTAAAGGGAATGGGAGTCTTCTCCAGGGGTGGTGGATGATAGGGAGCCACAGCTGGACCAGAGCAGGTCAAGCAAAAATGGGAGAGTAGTCTAGGTCGTATAGAACAATGTCAAAAGAGTAGAATGAGATAAGATTGGGCAGGAATATGGGAGTTAGATCACAGAGCCTTGAATTTTAAGTTAAAGAGTTTATGCTTCATTTGGTAGACAAGGAGGAATTTGACAATTGAGATTTTTAGAAATTTACTCTCAGCAATAGGAGTGACATAATCAGAGTAGTTCATTAGGAAGATTGTTTACATTTTTATCTAGTAGAATGTAACTAAGCTCTTTGAGGGCAGGAATGTCTTGTTTTTGTATTTGTATTCCAAGCTCCCAACATGTTATCTGGTTATTGAATGTTTGTTGAATGGTTGTACATGGACAGTCTCTCAGATTACTCATTGTCAAGGAAAGAGAGAGGGAAGGGAGGGAGGAAGAAAAATATGAAACTCCAACCTTTACAAAAAAAAAGAATGTTGAAAAAATACTTTGCATGTAGTTAGAAAAATAATTAAAAAACTTTTTTTAAAAAGGTACTTTTTTATCAATTGTTAATTAAAAGAATAAACAAGATAGAGGGGGACACATAATATAACAAAAATTTATTGGGAAGATCTTTGTATTAACATACCATAAAAGTGTGGTAGTCTGTTATTATAAAGAACTGAACTGGTTTTTTTTGCATTTTACAAATCCTGGATATTAATAGCAATTCTTTTATTGCTTTTTGGTGGTTTTTTTCCTATTGAATTATATAATAGAAATCATCCTGTATTTGGTTTAACTGTCTCTTGGATTGCTCTCAGAATTAGATGCCTGCCCTGCAGAACATTCTAAGAACTGGAGAGGGAAACTAACTTGAAACCAAATCCCAAACTGAAACTCATCTGTCTTTTCTCTTTCGTTGCTTGACAGAAGGAAAACTTGAGTAGGCAGAAAAGACGGTGAAAATTAAGATGGACTGATACCTTAGAGAATGATCTTTAAGATAATCAGAGGCAGTGGAACTGCTGAAGGTATTTATAGTTTTACAAAACATTATGGTGTTTATCTGGACAACATCTGCTCAATTGGAAATGCAATAGCAGATGACAATTAAGAATACTTCACATTTAGAGCATCACAAATAAATGGCATACTGTGAAGGAGATGCTTCGGGCTACCAGATACCCTTAGATTCAATCACTTCTGCCTTTGTACAAGACCCCCTATTTTATAAAGCAAATTGAATTAAAGTATTAGTTGTAGGCCTTGATATGAATTACATATAGAAAGCATTTTCCCCTGAACTTTAAAATAATAAACATAGCTTACAGAACTGAAGGCAAGGCAGGAATTCCCTTAAGATCAGAAATAAAACCTCAAACCACAATAGAAAGAAAACAGGCCTTAAACTAAGAGTGTGCATGCCTACTGCATTCTATAGAGCTTTTATTCATGTTCACATCGGTGCCAGCTCTGACCTATTGAAAAATGGCTGGTTTACATATACACTCTACTAATAAATCAGTGCTAGAGGGATCATCCAGTCCAGTCTCCTCATTTGACAGGCTGAGTTGATAGTTCCTAGCACTCAAGAGGATGCAGCTGCCCAATGACCTTCTCCTGGCAAATGGACATCCTAGAAAACATTTTTTCCTAAGGGAATAATGCTATAATTTATGGTTAGGTATAGGTATAGTTAGGTGGTTCAGTGGATAGGGAGTCAGGAAAACTCTTCTTCCTGAGTTCAAATCTGATCACAGGTGCTTACTAGCTAAGTGACCCTGTGTGATCACTTCACCCTGATTGCCTCAGTTTCCTCATCTGTAAAATGGGTTGAAGTAGGAAATGGCAAACTACTTTAGTGTCTCTGTGAAGAAAACGACAAATGGGATTATGAAGAGTCTGACTTGACTAAAAAACAAGTTAATACCAATAAAAAGGTAAAAGAGGGCAACTAGGTGACACAGTAGGATAGAATTTTGGGCCTGTAGTAAGGAAGGGAGTCAGACATTTATTAGCTGTGTGACCCTGGGCAAGTCACTTAACACTGCTCAGTTCTGTTTCCTCATCTGTAAAATGACTGGAAAAGGAAATGATAAACCTCTCTACTATTTTTGCCAAGAAAACCCAAAGACATTATGGAAATGACTGAACAACAAAAAATTAATGAAATAATAACTAATAATAATTTATACTTTAAGGTTAACAAATACATTTTCCCATAACAAGCCTGGGAGGTTTAATCAGGCAAGAATTATTATCCTCATTTTATGGATGAGGAAACTGATGATTATAGAGGCTAAGTGATTTATCTTGGGTTTCATAGCAACTAAGAGCTAGAGCATTCAAACCCAGGCTTCCCAACCCTAAATCTAGCTTCATTTTCATGCTGTAACTAATAGTATTTCTGCTCTTCAGATGAATTAGGACAAGTAGCCTGAGCCTCAGTTTCCTCACCTCAACAGCAACAGTAATGTGACACTCCTGGGCTAGCCTTGGAAACTAGCCATGCTTATACTATTACTATTTAATATCCAAACAACTAATTTATAAATAAACTTTTGGGACATAAGTCTTTTATAAGTTGAAGATTGCATACACATTGCATTTTTATAAAATTATCTTTGATGGTAAGAAGAATTCAAAGCAGTTTTGGTGTATGCATGTACTTCAACGGTCTTAGATACAGACCAGAAACCCCCTAGTCTTTTCATGTTTAGGATAAGTTTTGGATTTTCCCAAAGTCTTACAATGGAAAGAGGGAGGAGAGCTGCCAACCCTGAAGCTATCCCTATAGGGGATATTAAGAGAAAAGTATGCAGCCAGAGCAAATAACTTGTAGATTGGCCAGGTAAGGCTTTAAGCTCAAATAATAATAATATATTTCTAAAGTGTTTTAAAGTTTCCAAAGCCCTTTCCTTTCAATAGCCTCTAGAAGTACTTGGTTAAAAATAGTGCTTTCATTGTTAATTTACATAAATAGGTGATTTGGTCAAGTTCATCCAGCTACTAAGTGTTTAAATCAAGGTCTCAAATCTGAAAGTCTCTTTTTACTATATTACATTGCTACTCTAAGAGCTTCAAAGGACAGAATACTAACTCTAGCTTAGGGAGCCCTGTCTTGAGACTATAAGGACAATTAGAAAGAGAAGGGAGTTGTATTGGCAAAAGGGGGTGAGGTTAAAGCTGATTTAGAGAGATCTCATGGATTACTTGAAAGGTCAATGAATCTGGGGTCAGAAGTTTGGGTTTTAATCCTGGTTATGACGCTTTCAGATTTGTGACCTCTGACTAAATCACTTAAACTTCCTGAGCTTCAATTACCTCATCTGTAAAATGGGGACAATAATGCTGGCACTTATTACTTCTAGCATTCCTGTGAACAAAGTGCTTAGTAAACCTTAAAATCTTATAGAAATGTGAGTAGTTTATTATGAGCAACATTGGATGGTTCTTTGAATAGACTATTTGTATGTTCATCTCAAAGGGCAAAGTTAGGCTGAGTCTATGTTATACTAAAATTACTAGTTGAAGAGTGAAAAACCCAGTAGCCTAGTGGTTGCTTTGCCTACACGATGGCTGAACAACCCCTTTTTTTTTCCACCCACTGAATTGACCCATTGTCTCCTGGGTCTGGCTTTGGAGCACACGCGGTAAGTAGTACAAGCCGCCAGTTTATGGCAACATCCAAGGCTGTATTGATTACAACACTCTGCAGGACTGTGAAAAGGGCAGCCCTTTGGCATAGAAACCAAAGTAAATATGGTGGGCCTGATTCTTGGGTGAACGAAGAAAAAAATCACTGACTTCGTAGATGATTTAACCATTTAGGGTAGCAAGCTATTGTTTTATTTATAGGATCAGAGATCAATAATGGGAAGGGACCTAGAGGTTATTTATCCAGATACCCTCATTTGATAGAAGAAGAAATCCAGGATGGGAGAAGTTAGATGACTTGTCCAAGGTCACATGAGTAGCAAATAGCCTAGCCAGGATTCAAACTCAGACCTTGTGACTTCAGGCTCAACACTCACTCTTATCTCTGTACCACATCACCTCATTATTAATGTATTTCTTTGTCCAGGGCATAGATAATTTTGGGGGTCTTGGAAAGGTTTATTCATATTCCAGATATGAACAAAGCTTTTATGACATTATTGAGATATTTCCTCCCATGCTTATTTAACTTTAAAAGCACCTACTCCCAGAGAGGAGGTAATTATCAATAATAGACTGCTTCCATGCTAGTGTATAAGGAATTGGAGCAATTTTTTTTTCATTTCTTGGGCATAGACATTCTGATATAGGAGCCTAAGGGAAGACAAGGAAACTCAGAGGCAAGAGGGACACATATAAGATGCTCTTTTTTGTTATCTGCCTCAGGGAGTTTCATTTTTAGGCTCTCTGTTATAGAGAACCTGAAATAGGTCATTTAACTCTGGTACAGCTTTATTGCCTATTGGCCCCAGAGTGCTTTTCTGCTTAGAAACCATCACATACAGTCTGCTTATCAACACCAAGCTCAAGCCTTTGTCCGCTTAACCTCCCTCGTATGTGAAAAGGAACCCACTAGGCAGCCAAAAGAACTTTGTGTGTTCTCACCAAGAGATTATGAAAACTGGGAACCACTTTCCACAAACCTAATTTAAACTAGGCAAAGGACAGGAATAATTAAAGAAAATACACACCCCATTTTGAGACTGGCTTTGGATCCCTCCACCCAGCCTATAAACTGCAGGAACATCCGTGTTACTCAAGAGTTACTCACCAGGCTCTCCTGTTTGGATTGCGCAGCTATTCTGAATCCCCAGAACAAGGACTTGCCCTGTTAGAGGGAGCCACAAACTGACTTGCTCATGAATAGTTGAACTGGCGAGGGTTGGAAGCTAGAAAGAAGCTCAGAGCTAGAACTGGACTAGTTGTTCCCATCACAGACCCAGATGTAATCTTTCTAGAACCTTTTTAGATGTGAACACCAGGCAGGGAATGAGCAGCTAACCTGTTGACAGTTTCATCTAGAGATAGGTTAGGAAGGCAATTGCCAAGGACATGATATGCAAGCAGGATGAAGGAGAGACATTTTTAAAAAAATATGGTTTAAAAATAAATGTACATGTGGAATTCCAAGAAAATTTCCCATCTTTCAGGCTCAGAGTTAATTATTTCATACTTTCTAGTGGGTCATAAGAGACAGAGAGAACAATTTCCAAATCTTGCCTAGGGCTGTCTCGACTATATCTCTGCCTTTTCATCATCACTTGTATTACATTATCGAGCATTTAAGAGCTTGAGGCCAGGGCTGGTCTCAGGCACAGTTGTGAAACCGGAAAAAGAACATTGTGGGTTCTGGAGTTAGCAAGACCTGAGTTCAAATTCAGCCTCAGTTACTTACCCTGTGTCACTTAACCCCAGTTTGCCTCAGTTTCCTTCTCTATAAAATGAGTGGAGAGAGAGAAAGAGCAAATCATTTCAGTATCTTTGCCAAGATAACCCTCAAATGGGGTCACAAAGACCTGGATATGAAAACTCAACTGCAATAACTCAGAATCAAAAGACTTGGAGTCTAGTCCTGGTCAAGACCCAGTTATATGACTTAGGACATGACTTTTTTATCTGAAAAATAAGGCCAAACTGGGTCATGGATTCTTCATGTAGGTCTGTGAGCTTATTTTTTCTCCATGTTTCTTATGTATTTGCCATCTATTTTTATTTTCTATTTATATTGAGATTATTTATCCTTTCCAATTTATTATAGTATATGACCTAAGAACTGGACTAGATTTTTAAACTTTGAAATTTGATTTATTTAAAGTAATGGGTTTAAGTGACTTGCCCAAGGTCACAAAGCTAGGCAATTATTAAGTGTCTGAGACTGGATTTGAACTCAGGTCCTTCTCACTCCAGGACTGGTTCTCTATCTACTGTGCCACCTAGCTGTCTGTCCCCTGTGAGCTTATTTTTAAAAGAATTTTTGAAAACTATTTCAATACAAAAGATTCCTTTGTAAACCAATGTATTTTATTGTAGGAACTTAAAACATTATTCTGCAAGAAGGGCCAGGGACTTCACCAGAGTACCTACCAAAGGGGTCTATGACACAAAAATACAGTAAAGGACTCATGGACTAAATAATCTCTAAAACTCCTGAGTTCCTTTTACACTTACAACCTTGGCAGTTGTGAGAATTCAGAAGGGAATGTGTTTCCATCTAGCAGATCTCTGGAAAGATAGAATATCAATTCATGACAATAGTGGAATGTACCATAGGCATTGCCTCCTAGAGGTATCTGTTTATTTATTTATTTATTCATTCATTCACTCATTCATTTATTTATTCATTCATTCATTCATCCATTCATTTATTTATTCATTTATTTATTTATTTATTCATTCATCTATCTATCTATC
Organism: Macrotis lagotis; assembly: GCF_037893015.1. NCBI lineage: Eukaryota > Metazoa > Chordata > Mammalia > Peramelemorphia > Peramelidae > Macrotis > Macrotis lagotis. The sequence continues at coordinate 163,614,943 of NC_133662.1, read as the reverse complement.
TATCTATCTATCTATCTATCTATCTATCTATCTATCTATCTATTTAGGTTTTTGTAAGGCAAATGGGGTTAAGTGGCTTGCCCAAGGCCACACAGCTAGGTCATTATTAAGTGTCTAAGGTCGAATTTGAACCCAGGTACTCCTGACTCCAAGGCCAGTGCTTTATCCACTGTGCCACCTAGCCACCCTGAGGTATCTGTTTCTGACCGGAGGAGATATTTTTACTGAAGAGATCAAATGGAGATTTAGTGGTGGAATTTGAGGAACCTCTAGAGGCTGGTAGGAGGGATATTTAGGGACAACTGGGTTTCTTGATAACTTTCAAAGCATATCATATAGGCTGACATTTACTTCCTCTATGCTTTAGGTTTTAGGCCACTGTAGTGAATTTGAAAAACTGGACGTTTATCTAAGTTATTCTTCTCTTTGAAAGCTGAAAGTTTTTTTTTCCCCAATACTCTGAAGCAGGTGTTAATTTTAGTAAGCAGAACTGTAAATTTACTATCTGTGATCTTGGGTCAGTTATTTTGGGCCTCAGTTTTTTCATCTGTAAAATGAGATGGTTAGATTGTACTAGATGAAATTGGAGGGCCCTTTGCCTCTACTTCAATGATTTTATGATCCTAGAGAATTTTGTTCTTTCAAGTGTATATAGAATCAATAGTGAAATTTGGTACTAAATTACTGTAAAATGGTCTTAAGGGACTGAGGCATGAGACTGTGATTGTAAGGAAGGTTTTTCTAAAGTCAATTCTAAATTTGCTTCTTTGCAATTTTTAACCCAATGATCCTAATTTTGCTACTTAGAGCTATGTAGAACAAATACAATACCCTCCTCCATGATAATCCTCCAACTTTCTTGAAGTCTTTTTTAAGCTAAACATTCTCATCTCCTTCATCAAACACTGAGCTTCATGTGGCAAGAATTTCATTTCCCCCATCCTGATTATGTAGGGTGGTAGGGTGAAGTAGGGCAACTAGATGGCATAGTAGATGGAGTGTCAGACTTGAAGTCAGGAAGCCTCATCTCCCTGAATTCAAATCTGGCTTCAGACACTTACTAGCTGTGTGGCCCTGGACAAATTTTCTAACTCTGTTTGCCTCAGTTCCTTATCTGTAAAATGAGAAGGAAAATGGAGCCACTCCAGTATCTTTGCCAAGAAAAATCCAAAGGGGGTCATGAACTCAACACTTGAACAACTGAGCAACACCAAAAGTGAAGTAGACAGAAGTAAACCTCAGAACCAGGAAAGTCAGGATTTGTCTCATCACTGAAACATACTATATGACTCTGAGGAAGCCTCCTAGTGCTTAGGCAACCTTCTAAGCCTATAAGTTAGAGAAGATATTGACCTGCATTGGTGAAGGGAATTTCTTCACCAAGGAATTTCCAATACCAATGTAAACATAGATACAATCCTTATTGTATTCATCTTGATTACCCTGCTCTCCATGCCTATTAGCACCTTACCAATATCCTTTTGAAAATGTGGTGTCCAGAACTGAGTACAATACTTCAGTGTGATCTGGCCAGGACAAAGTACAGTGGGACTATTTTCTACCTTAATGCAGCCTCTCAATTTATCCTAAGCTTTCATTAGCTTACTTGGCTACCATATACACAGTTAACTCATTGAACTTAGCTCCCACTAAATCCCTCCAGATCTTTTTAGATGAAGAACTATCAGTTCATGCTTCCTCCATCTATTACCTGTTAGGTTATTTTTGAACTTGAGTGTTGCACATAAACTTATCTTTTATATTTTAGATTATTAGAGTCAGCTCAGTGTTCTAGAAGAGAATTGAAAGGGTTTGGAAGAGATCAGTGATTGGACTTTGGAGATAAATGTGACTTTGTAATCCCTATCGGTGATTTAAGGTGTGATGATCAATTGGCGATTTATTGGCAGAAAAGCTGCTACTGCTATTAGAATTCCACCCCAACCCCCACCTTTCAGGGAAGAGTGCCAGTGAATGTTGTTGATAAAAGGCAATTAGTCGTCTTGAAAGGCATGAACAGGTTTAGGGGATGAAGAAGATGGGTACAGTTTAATCCTTGATCAGAGAACACAAACTTTTTAAAGATGTTTATTCAGAGGTGCCAGGCAGCTTACAGTACAGTGGATAGAACATTCATCCTAGAGACAAGAAGATCTGAATTCAAATCCCACCTTAGATGCTTACTAGCTGTGTGACCCTGGATAAGTCATTTAACCTTGTTTGCCTAAGTTTCCTCATTTGTAAAATGAGATGGAGAAGAAAATGGCAAACCTTTCAAAATCTCTGTGAAGAAAACCCCAAATGGGGTCACAAAGAGTCATATATGACTGAACACATGAAACAAGTTAGTGTAGAGACAGATGGGAACTTGGGGGAAATCATTCAGGTAACCTCATGTAGGGGTTAACCCAGAGTCCATCTCAGTTTTTTAAAACAACTAATTCAGTGTGATTGCTTTCCTTTGTAATACAATGTGTTTTGTTTTATGTTTTTATCAACATTATTTTGAAAAGAAGTCTAAAGATTTTGAATCCCCCCCAGGGGGTCCATTATGCAAAAAAAAAGATGAAGAACTCCTGATGTAAAGGAAATAGTCCAAGCTCTCAGCAAATCTAATGTCTTCCACCTGAGAAAGCATTCTTTTACAGTGGTGGGCACTGGTTACACCTCATCCTCACTCAGCTGTATCAGCACGATTGTGGCTTTAGCCATGTTCTTTCTTGGGGTAGAAAGCTATATTGGTCCCTGGGATCTTCTCTGTAGCACTTTGCTCAGGCATGAAATCCATTATAATCTGTTTTAAAGGAAAGCTGTTGAAAAGCAGACTCTATTCCTTAGTGAGGGATAACTTGAGTGAAACAAAAGAAAATCCTACAGAAAAAAAGAGGCAGCCAACATATGGCTCCTAGGCCTTGTTTGTTGAGTCCCTTCCAGCTCTGAAAGGTAAGTGGAAGCAAACCCCTTGCTTGTGAAATTGAGGTTTTTAAGGACCACTCAGGTCTGGTTTCAAGTCTGGCAAGGAAGCAAAAATCTTTCTCACCATTTTTCAGATGGGGACTTCCTTGTGTATTTCAAATTCGCTGCACTTAACTGAAGCCCCTAATGGTTCTGGGTTTGAAATGAATAGGGGTAATTCATTACGACAGGACATGTGGCCTCCTGTCTCTCCTCAGCTTAATTGTAGTTGTAGAAAGGTTCATGCTTTCTCTGGCTTCACAGGGAAACCTGATTACCAAAGGATAGTCTGCCTTCATTATCTCAGAATGAAGAGACAATCTAGCAGCAGTTGAAAAAGGAATTTGACTTTAGTTGCTAAAACCAAAGAAGAGAGTCATTTTTTTAAGGTTTTTGCAAGGCAATGGGATTAAGTGGAGAGAGAGTCCTTCTTAAAGAAAATTGGTAGAAATGTTACCTTCTGGTTGGCCCTGCCTGTAAAAAACAAAACAAAGCAAAAATTATTCCCCTTACCAATTGCTTGATCCTTCGATAATGAAGAAACTTGCTTGGGGTACAGTTTGCATGGGTTCCACATTTCAGAAGAAATATGGCAGGTGGTATCAGAGAGCTAGCCAAGGTCAAGTCAAATAAAACTGTGTAAAACACTATGCTTTGCCCTTTGAGGGATTCAAAGGAGCATTGAAAGACCATTGCTTCTGTGTGAGCCAGAATGCTAACCAGCCCCCTGTTTCCTTGCTGGCAGCTCTACATATTAAAGGCAGGAATGTAGAACAATAGCAAAGCATTGGCTCCTAGCCCAATTGGATTTCATGTTATAGGAGCTGAGTTCAAATCCCAGTCTGCAGCTTGTTAATGTGGAATCTTGGACAAATCATTTAACCTCATTTGGCTCTGGTTTCCTTTATCTGTAAAATCAAGAGTTTGGAATAAATGGACTCTGAGGTCCTTTCCAGCTTTCAAACTCTGATTCAGAGATCCTTTTGTTCTCGTTTCTAGGTTTATTTGTATGCCAATCAGGGAGAAGTGTGGGAGCTGAAAAGAACACTTTTGGCCAGGTCCCCACTCAATTCCTTGGGGTTTGGATGGGTGGAGTACCTGAAATGGGTTTTGGGAACACAGGCTGACAATCAAGGCTTTAACCTGGGTTAAAAATAATATTTTAACCCCAAACCAGATGGTTGGCTAGAGACGAAGACTTTGAATAGACACAGGGAGAAAGGCAATGCAAAGAATATATTTAATTTTAGCCTGAAGGCTTCTAATAGCTTTTGCTTATTGCCTGGCTAAGTGTGGAGGCTTGTAGCCCTTGGATAATACCAAAAGACGTTGGGGTTCCCTTATCAAGGAAATGCTTATTAGCAACCTCATTCAAGCAGAGAATATTCCAATAATATGAAACCAGTGGGCATTTTTAGCAGACAATTCTGATAAAGAATAGAGATATCATGCCTTGCAGAGATTATATGTCAGAGAGTAAGATAATGACATCAGTAAATGACATCAATGATTTTGCAATATTAAAGGTAGGAGTTGCCCTGTCAGTAGTGTTTCTATTGGATTTCCTCCAATTGACACACTTGATCACATGGGTAATGTATATGCTGATATTCCCACAAACATCCTAACTCTGATAGTTCCTCGACTCACTCATTCCACAGGATGGAATCCTCTACCTCATCTCAATTACACACAAAAATGGTCATACCCTTGATCTTGCCACTATCCCAAAATACTAGACTTCTGTTTTCATGAATTCTGAAATTCCCTTATCTGATCACAAACTATTGTTGCTCCCCTTCTCCCTCTGCTTAACAATCCTCCAGAATTGTTTTTTGTCTATACTGTGACTTTCAATGCCTCAACCTCTTCACCACCCACATTCTCTTCCTTCCTTTCTGCATCTTGATCCCTTGAACTCAGTTCAATTCTGTACTATCTTCTTGAGTTCCTTTCCCTCTAATTTTATCAAAGGTCTTGCTCTGCCAATCTTCTGTCTTGAATCATTCCCATTTTCTGTTGCACATGCGTTGGTGAATAAAGCTGCAGAAAAATCACACTGCTGCTCGGTTGGGTACAACTTTAAATTACATAACCTCGAATGGGCACTCATTGTTGCAAGGCAGTTTTTACACATCCCTAATGAACTCACTCCAATATCTTTGCCAAGAAAACCCCAAAATGGGGTCACAGAGAGTCAGACACGGCTGAAATGACTGAACAACAACAAATTGACTCACTATTCCATTTACCACAGCAGTCCTGAACCTTTTCATCCCTCTCCAAACATCCCTTGGCTCACCCCTTCCCAACCCTCTCACCTGAAAAAATTTTTTACTGAAAAAATTGAAGTCATTTATTGAGTGCTTCCTCTTCTTGTCTTCTCTTCATCCCATACCGTCCACAGGTTGCCACTATTTCTATCTTCACCCTTCTTCTTAAGGATATGTTCTCTATAAGGACAGGTGATTTCATTCCATCCCATTTCCAGTAAATTCTATCACTTTCAATCTCGTAACTAATCTTTAAACTCTTTCTGTTTAGTGGTTAAGTAACCCTACTGCCTACAAACATAGCTATGCCTCCTCTATCCTGAAAAATTCTCTTGAGCCATCCAGTTTTGCTAGCTATTGTCCATATCTCTTCTGTGTTTTGTGACTAAATTCCTTGAGTAGTTCATTTATAATGGGTTTCTCCATTTCCTTTCCTCTTACTTTCTTTTTAGTTATCTACAGACTGACTTCTGACCTCATCATTCAAATGAACCCATTTTCTCCAAAATTACTATTGATTTCTTAATTACGAAATCTAATGACTTTTTCTCAGTCTTCATTCTTATTGATTCCTCTGCAGTTTTTAATACTGGTAATCACTCTCTTTTTGGTACTTTTCTTCTCAGGGTGTTAGTGATACAACTCTCTCCTGGTTCTTTTACTTCTCTGATGGCTCCTTCTCAGATTCCTTTTGCTGATCATGCTTGCTAACCATGGGTTTCTGTTTTGAGTCCTATTTCTCTTTTTCCTCTAAATTATTTAACTTGATGATCTCATCAACTCCCCTGGACTCAGTTAGCATTTTGATGATGATAATTCTCTTTTTTTATTTCAAATTTTAAAATCAGTGCTTATTAATTTTATTGGTCCCCCCATGTTTTATCCTTCTCTAGTTGAGATATTATGATATTATTTGTTTCATAAGAGGATTCTAGTAGGACTCTTTCTTTCCAAATTTTTAAAATTTAATTTAAATTTTTTCTACTTTCCATTTCATTGAAATGAATTTTCAACATTCATTTTTGTGAGATTTTGAGTTTCACATTTTTCTCCCTTCTTCCCTTCTCTCCCTCTTCCTTAAAAATAACAAATAATCTGATATAGGTTATACATGTACAATTATGTTAAACATATTTCCATATGAGTCAAGTTATAAAAGGAGAATCAGAACAAAAACTATGGGAAAGAAAAACAAACAAATTTAAGCAAGTGAAAATAGTATGTTTTGGTCTGTATTCAGACTCCAGAAGTCTTTTTCTGGATGTTGATGACATTTTCCATAAGAAGCCTTTGGGAATTGTTTTTTAATCATATAATGTTGAGAAGAATTAGGTCTATCATAGTTGATCATCACGCAGTGTTTCTATTTCTGTGTACAATGTTCTCTAGGTTCTGCTCACTTTACTCAGCATCAGTTCATATAAGTCTATCCAGATTTTTCTGAAATCCATCTACTCATGATTTCTTTTTTTCTTTTTCTTCCTTTTTTTGGCAAAACAATAGGGTTAAGTGAATTGTTCAAGGTCACACAGCTAAGTAATTATTAGGTATCTAAGGCTGAATTTGAACTCAGGTCCTCCTGACCCAGGACCAGTGCTCTATCCACTGCCCCACCTAGCTGCCCCCCCCCCCCGCCCCGTTCAGGATTTCTTGCAGAAAATAGAATTCCATCCCATTATGATTATGATTCTCAAATCTATTTTCCCAACCTTAACCTCTCTCCTGATCTCCAGTCTCACACATTTCTACTTGCCTTTAAGACATGGATATCCTCGAGACATTTTAAATTCAATATATTCAAAACCAAATTCTGTCTTTTCTACCAAATACTTTTCCCTTCCAGATTTCCTTACTACTATTGAGGGTACCATCATATCCTCTCACTCAACTCCTGTCTTTCAATTCCCATGTCCAGTCTGTCATCTTTACCTTTGTAGTATCATTTGCATATATCCCTTTATCTTCTCTGACACGACCACCACTCTAGTGCAGGCAATCATCACCTGTACCTCTTTCAGTCTCCTTCTACAAGTCTCTCTTGACTCCAGTTCATTTTCCAATTAACTGTCAAAAAACATAGGTGACCATGGCACCCTTTACTTGATAATCTCTAGTGGCTTCCTTTTACTTCCAGCATCAATTAGAAGTTCTTCTGTTTGGCATATAAAGTCCTCTATAATTCAATCCTCTCCTACTTTTCCAGTCTTACACCCCCTTGCCACCCTCATGTAGTTAGTGACCCAATACCACTGACTTCCTTCATGTTCCTTGAACAAGCAATTTCCTCTCCTGACTTCAGCATTTTCTTTCCTTTTTAAGATTTCTTTAATTTTTAATATATGGAATATGATAAGCATTTCTATAACATGGTATAATAAAAAGATGATTACATATGAAACTGCGATTTTATTATGTACAACTTGTTATTTCTGTTAAAGTTATCATGTAAATTTCTTTTCTTTCTTTCCTCCCCCATTCCATCCTAGAGATGGCTTCCCTTAGACAGAAATAGATGTATTTCATATATATATATATATATATATATATTTATGAAATATATCTATCAATTCTTTCTCTGGATATAGAGAGTATCTTTCTTCATATGTCCTTTATTTTTAATTTGTGCATTTATCATCGTCACTCAAAGTGGTTTATTGCTGTTACTGTATATGAAGTTCTCCTGGTTCTGTTCATTTCACTCTTCACCATTTTATGCCTGAAATTCTCTTCCTCTCCATCTCTGCCCTCTGGCTTTCTTCAAGTCCTAGGTAAAATCTCACTTTCTACAAGAAGCCTTTCCTAACAATCCTCCTTAATTCTAGTGCCTTCCTTTTCTTGATTGCATTTCAAAGTTGTCCTGTCTAGAGATTATTTGTATATGCTTTCCCCTGTAAGAAGGTGAACCCCTTGAGGGCAGACTCTGACAGTGGCACAGTGGCTGGCATATACTAGGTCCCTCAAATTGTTTATGGATTGATTGACTAGGTATGTACTTCTTCACACAAATGATCTAATAACACTTATTTTCTACATATGTGCTCTTATGCTTATTTTCTGGTCATATCTGTTTTCTATATGTGTCCTCTTCCACTGACAATGTGGCAACAACCTTGGGGAAAGTATGTTTCATATGAGTATTGTAGAAACTTTTCCTTTCTCCTAATGTACACTATTTGTTCAAATTCTTTTGCTTTGAACTAATGTGATATATATAATTGTCCTGAAAAGGCAAAACAAATTGAGAGCTTTGAGCTATGACTCTGTGTACATGCTGATCCACAAGGCTAGCATTCAGGGGAGCCATAGGGAACACGGTAGTATGTTAGGTTCCTGCCTTCAAGGAGCTGTTTGTCAAAATAAGATAAAAACATATAAAAAGTAAACACACTTTAAATAAAAGCACAAAACAACAATAGGAAAGACAGCACAAGGCTGTATAGAATTTATTGCTAAATGAAATATACAGAAGATATAATATAAATATACAGAAGATATAATTGCTATAAAAACACAAAGGAGTGAGAGAGTACCTTGGGCTGGAGTAGCTGGGAAGATTTTTTGGAGTAGACAGGATTTTTGTCTTTTAAAGAGAATTAGGATTTTCACAGACTAAAAGATAAAAGGGATGGGCATTTCTAGCATGAAATCAAAGCAGGTTTGTTTGGGGAGCTCTGAGTAGTATAGCTTGTATGAACTAGAGGCTATTTGGAAGAGAATAGTTCTATTTCAATTTGGAACAGATTGGACAAAAGCTCAGGGAAGGTGAGCCAAAAACTAAACATTTAGACAGAAGATATCTTCAGGGCTGATCCAAGATAAATATATGAGATATAATGAAGAGACAGGATAATTTATTGAATAGAGTTTTGGATCTAAAGTCACAAGGCCCTGAGTTCAAATCTTTCCTCTTACACTTATTGTTGTTTGCCCTTCATTCTCAAAGGACAACAGAGGATTTTGCACATAATTTGGATTTGAGTGAGGGGGTGCTATGCTGTCACCAGCCTCACTTTCTCTTCTGGAGTCATTTTGATCCAATGGTCAGATATGGATCAGGACAATGGAGATGACTCTGAATGTGAGGTAATCAGGGTTCAGTGACTTGCCCAAGATCACACAGCTAGTAAGGGTCAAATGTCTGAAGTCAAATTTGAACTTAGGTCCTTCAGACTCCAGAGCTGTTTTATCCATTGTTCTATCCATTGAACCAAATGACTATTTGATCATTGGCAAAACACAGCCTCCTTGAACCTCAGTGTCTTCCTCTGTAAAATGGGGATAAGACTAGCCTCATCTTTCATAAACAATTTTTTCTTCAGTTCAGTGAAAGATGTATATGAGAAATTCTTTGAAAATTCGAAGAGATGGATATATCCTTTGAAAGGATAAATTATTATTTTCCTTAAATTCCTAATGTCTGTATGCTGCACTATACCCTTCAGGGCCTGTCCTCCAAAATTATTCCTCCATCATTTCTAGAACTGCACAATTAGAAAGAAAGCGTTTGATTTAACTGACTAGAATAGTTGTTCTATAACTCTAAGGGGTATTTTAAGAAAAGCTTGTTAATCCACACTGTGGTCAAAAAGAAAGAAAAGATCATTCCTCCCACCCCACCCCCTGCTGTAGCCTGGTGAATGAGTCTCTCTAAACCTAGCTAGATTTTTTTATGATAGACATTGTCTGTAGAAAGATTGGAAAACAGCACGGTGCTGTGTAAAAACTGTAGGATGTGACCCAGAGGATCTGGGCTTGAAGGTGGCTTCTGATGTTTATGATATCTATAACTCTGGGCATCTGCTTCACTTAACTTTCCTGGGCCTCAGGTCCTAATTTGTAAAATGAGGTTGGACTAGATGACAGCTAAAATATCTCCTATCTCTAATCTGAAGCAGTTAGTGTGGATGAAGCTCTGGATGTGGAACCCAGGAAGACCCAAGTTCTGATCTGCCTCAGTCACTTACTAGCTATGTTATTCTGGGAAAGTGACTTAGGCTTTATTTGACTCAGTTTCCTCACCTGTAAATTGGGGATAATAACAGCACCTACCTTAAGGGTAGTAATGAGAATCAAATGAGATGGTATTTGTAGATTTCAGGATAATGCTAATGATGATTTATTCAAGAGAAATTGCATAAATGAGATCATCAAGGATGTGCATGACAGAAATGGTTCAGATATGTTCCAAGAGTTAAAAAATAACAGATGGGTAATTTGAAATAAACTTTCAATCAATGAACATTTATTAATTGCCTACTATGTGCAAGGCTTTGAAAATCCATGAAATATTCTATTTTTTATTTTTTTATTAAAGATATTATTTGAGTTTTACAATTTCCCCCTAATCTTGCTTCCCTCCCCCACCCCCACCCCACAGATAGTACTCCATCAGTCTTTACTTTATTTCCATGTTTTACCTTGATCCAATTTGGGTGTGATGAGAGAGAAATCATATCCTTAAAGAGAACAGAATTCTCAGAGGTAACAAGATCAGACAATAAGATATCTGGTTTTTTTTTTCCAAATTAAAGGGAATAGTCCTTGTACTTTGTTCAAACTCCACAGCTCTTTATCTGGATACAGATGGTACTCTCCTTTGCAGATAGCCCCAAATTGTTCCCAATTGTTGCACTGATGGAATGAGCAAGTCCTTCAAGGTTGAACATCACTCCCATGTTGCTATTAGGGTGTACAGTGCTTTTCTGGTTCTGCTCATCTCACCCAGCATCAGTTCATGCAAATCCCTCCAGGTTTCCCTGAAATCCCGTCCCTCCTGGTTTCTAATAGACCTGTAGTGTTCCATGACATACATATACCACAGTTTGCTAAGCCATTCCCCAATTGACGGACATTTACTGGATTTCCAATTCTTTGCCACCACAAACAAGGCTGCTATAGATATTTTTGTACAAGTAATGTTTTTACCCTTTTTCCTCATCTCTTCAGGGTATAGACCCAAAAGTGGTATTGCTGGGTCAAAGGGTATGCACATTTTTGTTGCCCTTTGGGCATAATTCCAAATAGCTCTCCAGAAGGGTTGGATGAGTTCACAGCTCCACCAACAGTGTAATAGTGTCCCAGATTTCCCACATCCCTTCCAACAATGATCATTATCCTTCCTGGTCATACTGGCCAATCTGAGAGGTGTGAGGTGGTACCTCATAGAAGCTTTAATTTGCATTTCTCTAATAATTAATAATTTAGAGCATTTTTTCATATGGCTATGGATTACTTTGATCTCCTCATCTGTAAATTGCCTTTGCATATCCTTTGACCATTTGTCAATTGGGGAATGGCTTTTTGTTTTAAAAATATGACTCAGTTCTCTGTATATTTTAGAAATGAGTCCTTTGTCAGAATCATTAGTTGTAAAGATTGTTTCCCAATTTACTACTGTTCTTTTGATCTTGATTACATTGGTTTTATCTGTGCAAAAGCTTTTTAATTTAATGTAATCGAAATCATCTAATTGGTTTTAGTGATGTTCTCCAACTCTTCCCTAGTCATAAACTGTTCCCCTTTCCATAGATCTGACAGATAGACTAGTCCTTGATCTTCTAATTTGCTTATAGTATTGTTTTTTATGTCTATGTCCTGTAACCATTTGGATCTTATCTTGGTAAAGGGTGTGAGGTGTTGGTCTAATCTAAGTTTCTTCCATACTAACTTCCAATTATCCCAGCAGTTTTTATCAAAGAGGGAATTTTTATCCCAATGGCCAGACTCTTTGGGTTTATCAAACAACAGATTACTATAATCCTCTCCTGCTTTTACACCTAGTCTATTCCACTGGTCCACCACTCTATTTCTTAGCCAATACCAAACAGTTTTGATGACTGATACTTTATAATATAATTTTAGATCGGGTAGTGCTAAGCCACCTTCGTTTGCATTTTTTTTCACTAAGCTTCTGGCAATTCTTGCCTTTTTATTTCTCCATATGAATTTACTTACATTTTTTTCTAACTCAATAAAGTAATTTTTTGGAATTTTGATTGGTAGGGCACTAAACAGATAGTTTAGTTTTGGTAGAATTGTCATTTTTATTATATTAGCTCTCCCTATCCACTAGCAGTTGATATTTGCCCAGTTATTTAAATCTGATTTAATTTGTGTGAGAAGTGTTTTATAATTGTTTTCAAAACGATTCTGAGTCTGTCTTGGCAAGTAGACTCCCAAATATTTTACACTGCCTGAAGTTACTTTGAATGGGATTTCTCTTTCTAGCTCTTCCTGCTGTTTCTTGCTAGACATATATAGAAAAGTTGAGGACTTATGAGGGTTTATTTTATAACCTGCAACTTTGCTAAAACTGCTAATGGTTTCCAGTAGTTTTTTAGATGATTTCTTGGGATTCTCTAGGTAGATCATCATGTCATCTGTGAAGAGTGAGAGTTTTGTCTCTTCCTTCCCAATTCTAATTCCTTTAATTTCTTTTTCTTCTCTAATTGCTGATGCTAACATTTCTAATACAATATTGAATAGTAGTGGTGATAAGGGGCACCCTTGTTTGACCCCTGATCTTATTGGGAATTTCTCTAGCCTCTCCCCATTGAATATAATGCTTGTTGATGGTGTCAGACAGATACTGCTAATTATTTTAAGGAACAGTCCATTTATTCCTACACTCTCTACTGTTTTTAATAGGAATGTATGCTGTATTTTGTCAAAAGCTTTTTCAGCATCTATTGATATGATCATATGATTTCTGATAGTTTTGCTGTTGATATAATTGAGTATACTAACAGTTTTCCTAATATTGAAACATCCCTGCATTCCTGGAATAAATCCTACTTGATCATAATGTATTATCCTTGTGATGACTTGTTGTAGTTGTTTTGCTATGATTTTATTTAGGATTTTTGCATCTATATTCATCAGGGAAATAGGTCTATAATTTTCTTTCTCTGTTTTAACTCTTCCTGGTTTAGGTAACAGTACCATATTGGTTTCATAGAAAGAGTTAGGCAGAGTTCCATCTTTCCCTATTTTTCCAAAGAGTTTATATAGGATTGGAACCAATTGCTCCTTAAATGTTTGATAGAATTCACTTGTGAATCCATCTGACCCTGGAGATTTTTTTTTAGGGAGTTCAATAATGGCTTGTTGAATTTCTTTTTCTGAGATAGGGTTATTTAGGTATTTAATCTCTTCTTCATTTAACCTGGGCAACTTATATTTTTGTAAATATTCATCCATTTCACTTAGATTATCAAATTTATTGGCATAGAGTTGGGCAAAATAATTTCGAATTATTACTTTAATTTCTTCCTCATTGGTGGTGAGTTCACCCTTTTCATTTATAATACTAGCAATTTGGTTTTCTTCTTTCTTTTTTTTAAATCAAATTGACCAGAGGTTGATCAATCTTATTGGGTTTTTCATAATACCAACTTTTGGTTTTATTTATTAATTCAATAGTTTTTTTGCTTTTGCTTTTATTAATTTCTCCTTTAATTTTTAGAATTTCTAATTTGGTATTTGATTGGGGATTTTTGATTTGTTCTTTCTCTAATTTCTTTAGTTGCATGTTTAGTTCATTGATTTCATCTTTCTCCAATTTATTCATATAAGCATTTAGAGCTATAATATCCCCTGAGAGTTGCTTTGAATGAATCCCATAGGTTTTGGTATGTTGTTTCATCATTATCATTATCTAGGATAAAATGGTTAATTCTTTCTATAATTTGTTTTTTGGTCCACTCATTTTTTTAAAATGAGGTTATTCAGTTTCCAATTTGTTCTGGGTCTATATCTCCTTGGCCCAGTATTGCATATGACTTTTATTGCATTGTGATCTGAGAAAGATGTATTCACTATTTCTGCCTTTCTGCAGTTGATCATTAGGTTTTTATGTCCTAGTACACGGTCAATTTTTGTATAAGTTCCATGTACTGCCGAGAAAAAGGTATATTCCTTTCTATCCCCATTCAGTTTCCTCCATAAGTCTACCATATCTAATTTTTCTAACAATCTATTTACCTTCCTAATTTCTTTCTTGTTTGTTTTATGATTTGATTTATCTAGATCTAATAGTGGGAGGTTGAGGTCTCCCACTAGTAGAGTTTTGCTGTCTGTGTCTTCCTGTAATTCTTTCAGCTTCTCCTCTAAGAATTTGGGGGCTGTCCCACTGGGTGCATATATATTCAATATTGAAATGACTTTATTGTCTATGGTACCTTTTAGGAGGATAAAGTTTCCTTCTTTATCTCTTTTAACACTATCTATTTTTGCTGCTGCTTTGTCTGAGATAAGGATTGCTACCCCTGCTTTTTTTACTTCAGCTGAGGCAAAATATATTTTGCTCCAACCTTTTACCTTTACTCTATATGTATCTCTCTGCCTCAAATGAGTTTCTTGTAAGCAGCATATTGTAGGATTCTGGTTTTTAATCCACTCTGCTATTTGCTTACATTTTAAGGGAGAGTTCGTCCCATTCACATTCAAGGTTATGATTACTAATTCTTTATTGCCCTCTGTGCTATCTTCCCTCTGTTTGTATTTTCCCCCTTTCCCCCCTTTTATCCATATTCCCCAGTATTTTGTTCCCGAATACCACCCCCTTCAGTGTGTTTACCCTCCTATATCACACCCTCCCCTTTCTTTCCCCTTTCCCTTTTTCCCTTTTCCCTTCCCTTCCTTTTGTTATTTCCCCTTATTTCCCCCACTCCCCTTCCTTTTCTCCGTCCCCCCTCCCATTTTCCCCTTTTAATACTTGAAAGGTTAGATGTTTTATAAGTTAACTGAGTATGTGTAGGTTGACTTTTAGCCAAGTCTTATGAGAAGAAGATTCAGGCATTTCTAACTGTGCCTGTCTTCTCTCTGCCATCTTGGCTGGAAGTTCCCAAATCCATGAAATATTCTAAAATCCCAATAAAAATCTTCAGTTAATTGGGTAGGATTTTTGGAAAGATATGAACAACAATCATGTAAGGTAAAATGAGAATGGGATGCCATCTGAGGTGAATATATATACCCATACCAAGGAGATCAGATAGCTATTGGAAGAGCAAGAATATTCTTTTTTTTTTTAATTTTATTTTTTAAGGCAATGGGGTTAAGCGACTTGCCCAAGATCGCACAGCTAGGTAATCATTAAGTGTCTGAGGCCAGAATTGAACTCAGGTCCTCCTGACTCCAGGGTCAGTGCTCTATCCACTGCACCACCTAGTTGCCACAAGGAATATTCTTTATAGGCCTCCAGATCTACATAGAAGGATACTCTGAGGATACATGGATTAACTTTAATTTGACAGGTGAAGAAACTGAGACCCAGAGACATTGAATAATTGTATGTGTGTATCAGATTGTATGTATCAGGTCCTTTGATATCAGAGTCAGTGCTTTCCCCACTGGGAACATAGTGACCCTAGATTTCTCAGAAAACTAGATGGAAAAATCAAGGAGATAATCCATCATACAGCTTCTAAATTAGGATTATTTATCTTGGGGCCTATGTATGTGGGTATATATATTATACAGGTTATATAATAAATGGTCTCTTTCTATACATATGTATAGATATGCATATCTATACATATATATATATATATATACAAGCTACATAATATCAATACACAATACACAATAATACAAATAAACCATCCATCCATATATACATCTATATTCTTACATAAAAGCAGGCAACTGAATCTGATATTTTACCACCATTTAATCCTCTAGGACAATGATTCTTAAACTTCTTGGTCTCAGGACCTCTTTGTACTCTTAAAAATTGTGCCCCCCAAGAGCTTTTGTTTGTTATATCTATAGGTATTTATCTTCATTAGTAATTTACCAAATTAGCAATGAAAATATTGTAGTAATATTATTATAAAAATAGATGTTGCTTCACAGAACCCCCAGAAAGGGTTTCAAGTTGAATAAGGCAATAGTTGAAAAGTCCCTGGAACATAATAGTCACTTAAAAAATATTGGTTCTCTTTCATTCCCTTTCTTGCCCCTTCCCCAGAGCATACTTTGAGAATCACTTCTTTAGAACACCAAAGATAGGAGAGGACTTTTGATTTGCCCTTGACAAGTAATTGTGATAATTGACCCAGCAAGTTGTAACTTCAACATTAAGCAAAAATGAAAGTGGATATGCTTACTAAAATAGAACTCGAAATGAATCTGAGTCACATTAAAATGACTTCAGAGATAAAAATCACATTTTGCTGCATTTAAGTCACATCGCATGTGAACTCTTTGAACCCTAACTGCTCTCTATTATAAAGGTCATTTCATAAAAATATTCCCCTACAAATTCCATCTGTCCTGAGACCACCCAGTTATATCCACATCTTTATTATCTATCTGACTACAGTGAACCTTGATTAGATCTTCTGAAAATATTTCTATAATTCTCGTTGAGTTCTGCTACATTCTTTTTGTGTTTTGTGTGTGTGTGTGTGTTGTGTGTGTGTGTGTGTGTGTGTGTGTGTGTGTGAATGCATTGTGAGAGAGAGAAGAGAGCATCTCAGCTAATTGACTGTGGGCTTTTGCTTTGTAATATGACTACTCCACTACCAGTGGGACAAGGCTGTTGACCACTTTACTAAATATATTTGGAGACACACTTTGGAAATCTGATGAACTCTGCTAGATGCAGTTGATTTTCTTTTTCTTTCTTTCTTCCTTCCTTTCTTTCTTTCTTTCTTTCTTTCTTTCTTTCTTTCTTTCTTTCTTTCTTTCTTTCTTTCTGTGTTTCTCTTTCTCTTTCTCTCTCCTTTCTTCCCTTCTTTTCTTCCACCCTTCCTTTGTTCCTCTTTGTGTTCCTCCTTCCTTCCTACCTTCCTCCTTCCCTTCTTTTTCTTCCCTTTCTTCTTATCTCCCTCTCTTTTCCTTCATTCTTTCCTTCCTCCCTTCCTTCTTTCCCTCTTTCCTTCCTTCTCTCTACTTCACTTCCTTCCCATCTTCCTGCCTTTCTTCCAATATGTTCACAAACATAAACCTCAAGACTTCAAGTATCAATTTGTAAGCAATTTTTTGAAGACAGCCCTCTCCATTTTAAAATTAATAAGATTAAATTTTTTATTACACTATTATCCATGATCTACTCTCTAGTAAATTAAATTACCTTGAATGGGAAATCACAAATAAACTTAGATATTTCTAGGGAAGTCACTGAATCTCCTCTGTATCCCTTCTTTTAAAGAAGTCACTAAATTATGCAGAAGGTGACTTCTTTAGAAGTAGGAATACAGAAGAGAAGGGAGTCTGAAGCTTTACAGATAAAACCAGTAATTTAAATGTCAGGTGAACATCCACTTCAGTTTCAACTGACTCTTGACATCCTCACTTAAAGCTCAGACCACCCTTTCCAACTCATTTAGGGCATTCCACACAAATGGCTTTGGGGTTTTAAGAGATTTCTATTTAAACTCTGCCTTCCTAAGATGAGTTGGAAAGAACTTAGAAAGAACACTGGGTTTAGGAATCTGAAGCTCTATCTGGGCTACTTTTTAGAAAGAGTTCAACATCAGTTTAAGAATAAATAAGTTACTGAGTTTCTTTTGTCAATATACAATTTAGAGAGTATTTTTTCTATGTTGTTGTTCCCCCCAGAGTAGCAATAATGATGATGCTAATATCACTTAATTATTCTGGGTCTCATTTCTTTTTGATTTGTAAAATGAGAGGGTTAGACTAGATGATCTCTCCAGTCCTTTACAACTCTAAATTCTGTGATCTGTTAGCCCTGGGCAAGGTAAGCTTTTTCAGCCTCAGTTTCCTCTTCTATAAAATGGGGCTATAATACTTGCACTAACTACTTCACTAAATTATTGTGGGTAAAGTTCTCTTTGAACTATTTAAAATAATGGTTTAACTTTAGATGTGGACTTAGCTTTCAAAAAGTACTAACCTGTCTTGGTCAATAAAACTGTGAGCTACTTGAGTGAAGGGACTGTTTTGCCTTTCCAAACAACCACTGTTTTAATAGATCATTTAGCGCAGTGCCTGAGACAAAGCAAGCACTAAATAAATGCTTGTTGCCTAATTGACTAATTGAAACAAAAGGGAAAAACCTCCTCCAAACCAAACCTAAGTCAAACCAAAACTAATACCAAAAACAAAAGCAAAAGCTAAATGAAATCTGGAGAAAGTAACAAGAGAGTCAGTTGGTCACATAAGACCCTGAACTTTTGGGGGCCAATATCTCTTCCTAGAATCCTTGAAAAATTTTTCTACTGCTTTTACTTTATGCCAACATTTATATCCCTTGACAGACCGACCAAAGGTTAACTCTGTTTTCATGGAAACTAATGGAAGCATTCCATCTTTTTACTTATTTTTATTTACTCAACACTTTTTACCTATTTATATCTAAGAGGCTGGTTATTCTTTTCCTTTTAATTTTTACTTATTTTAATTTTTCCAATTATATATAAAAATATTTTAACATAAATTTTTTAATAAAAATTGAACTCCAAATTCTCTTCTTTGTTCCCCTCTCCTCTCCCTGAGATGACAAGCACTTGGATATAGATTAAACAAGAACAATCCTGCAAAGCATATTTTCAGATTAGTAATTTTATGAACAAAAAAAGACAAAAAAACTTCTATAAAAATAAACTAAAAATGCATATTGATCTGCATTCAGATTTCATCAGTTCTTTCTCTGGCAATGGATAGCATTTTTCCTCATGAATTCTTTGGAATTGTCTTGATCTGTGCAAAGTCCCAGAGGCAGGAGACTAATGTTGTGTGTTAGGAACAGCATGTAGACTTTGTTAGTTGGAGTATATGAAATACATGAATGGGAATAATATGAAATCAGTTTTAAAAGTTAGGATAGAGTCAGATTATGAAGATCTTTAAGTCAAACATTAGCAAAGACTGTTTTCATTTATTTATTCCTGTCACCAGTGGTTAGCAAAGTACTTGACATAGTGATTGACATTTTATAAATATTAAAGTGAGTTGGAAGGTTTTAAACGTCAAAGAGAGGCATTTTATTTAATTCCAGAAGCAATCGGGAGTCATTGAAGTTTCTTGAGAAATGGATTAACATGATCAGATCTATATTGTACAAATATCAATTTGACAGTTGAGTGAAGGATTGGATTGGAGGGAATAGAGATTGGAAGCAGGGAGACTAACTAGGACTAGTCCAGTAAGACATTGTCAAATGAATATGAGACAGGAACAGAGGGGGGCCATCCCAATAACAATGGTTGTTTTGAAACAGAGACTCCTAGGAGTCTAGGTTTGGATGTGTTATGGATTGTTTGCAGAATTTTGAGAGAAAGATGCCAGAAGACATGGCACAATGTGTGTGTGTGTGTGTGTGTGTGTGTGTGTGTGTGTGTGTGTGTCTATTTTGATAGCATATGGGAAGAAGTTGGTGCTCAGGTTTGCCCCCCCCCCCCCAGTTCTTTCATTCCCTCTGAGGACAGTGGTTTGTTTCTGTGCTGAAGCCACAGGGCTGAGTTAGTGTCCAGACCCACGAGGAACTGTGGCATAAAATGGATTTGGTTCTGTGAGATTGTTTCTCAGACGCATTCTCCATATGCCCCATGACTGAGCTTTGGAGGAAGCCACAATGTTAACAGACACCTCCATTGTCTTGAAAGTCATTTCATACCCCTATGGTCATAAGTATTTAGTCCTGACTGCCATACTTCCAGTGGACTGTGCTAAACAAGACTTCCAACTTTCTCTTATTTTTTAGGTCCATTCATTTTTGCTGTTGGATATTTTACAACAAGAAGAAAAAAAAAGAAAAACAACATATTAGCCTTTTTGTGAGTGGGTTTTTTTTTTTGTTTTTTGTTTCCCAAGGCAATGGGGTTAAGTGACTTGCCCAAGATCTCACAACTAGGTAATTATTAAGTGTCTGAGGCTGGATTTGAATTTAGGTCCTCCTGGCTCCAGGGCCAGCGCTCTATCCACTGTGCCACCTAACTGCCCCTTTTTGTGTATTTTTGATGAGTAAAGGGGGGGGAACAAAAAAGTGGTCTGGTTCATTTTATAGACTCATCTAATACCCAGTAGCAGAGATGTGATAATCTCCCTAACAAGAATTTACAATGGGTAGAGAGGCAGAGTGTAAATATGTATGTGCTTCCTGAAACCTTTCTCAGCCAACCAAGCCAACCCAGAGCTTATCAACTAGGGTGATAAGCAGGAGAAAGGCAAAGATAAAGATTTGTAACTTAAAGTCTAGGCTAATATTATTATTGGGTCAGAAGACCCAGGATGAATATGGAGGGGTTAGAAGAATCGAGAATACCCATGTTAGTGCCTTCAAGAAGGAAGGACAAGGTTGGAAATAAGTACTATTAGGAGTACCATGGAGAATAAATAAGGAAAGAATAAAATGAATGACCTTTAGGCAGCTAGATGATAGCTCAGTGGATAGACTGTTGGGTCAGCCCTCAGGAAGACTTGATTTCTAATACTGTCTCATACTTTTGTGAAATGTGGCATCCTGATTAAGTTACCTCCATTGTCTGTTTTCTATAAAATGGGATTAATTATAATTATATCAGCTTTTCACAGGTAAAGACCTAATGACATAGCATATAAAATACTTCATAATCCACAAACCATAAAGAACTAATATTGCTGTTTGTGGGCAAAGGTGGTGAAGTAAATAGAGCACTGGATCTGGATTTAGGAAGACCTGATTTCAGATCTGACCTCAGATACTAGCTCTATAACCCTGGGCAAGTCACTTTACCATATTTGCTTCAATTTCCTCATTTGTAAAATGAGCTGGAGAAGGATATGGCAGATCCCTTCAGTATCTTTGGCAAGAGAACCCCCAAGGGGGGTGACAAAGACTTGGATATTACTGAATAACAACAAAACAACTGTTATTATTATTGTCAGCTTCAACCATGAGAAACCAATCCGACTTTCTCAACTGATGATACTTTACTTTATCTTGTATGTCTTCCTCAATTCACTTATGTGTAATATGTAAATATGTAAACACACTAATATAGATAAATAACATGTAAATAAATAGGGAGGTACAAGGTATATACAGGGTGGATGGAAGGTCACCATCAAGAGGAAACTGAGCTGGTTTAGGATCAGCCTCCTTTAGAAGTGGTATTTGAGTGGAATCTTGAAAGAAGTTAGTCAATCAATCTTTTTTTTATTAACTTATTATTTGCTAGAGGAGTGCAAATACAGAGTGAAAAAATTCCTGCTGACAAGATACTCAAGCTGTCAAGTGACCTCTGAGGACCCCTTTTATTTCTGTGATTCTAAGGGTCTTGGAATTGAAACAGAAAGAGACAAGCCTTGGTCATAGGGTAAGGGGTTTCCAGAAGAGGAGAGTAGATGAGGACAGAGGCTGGGACTCTGAACCTTCCTTGCAGGGCCATCTGTAGCCTCTCCTTACAGAAGGGGAGCCCAGATACAATGGGAGCCCAGCTATGGGCTTGGCAGCTCCTGTGGAACGAGTCCCAGAACTTGATGGCAGTCAGCCCAGAAAGATCAGCCGTGCTAAGGTGCAGTTCTGGCCAGTAGGACAGAGAAATCCATTATGTAGCCTGATCTGAATCCCACTGGTCTTTTTTATAGGTTTCCTAGGTTGCTGCCTATATTACATTAGTCATCTCTAATTGGCTTCTCTGTTCTTGTGGCCCCTCACCCCTACTACCCCCCCCAACTGTAACTTAGAGGGGCAGCTTCTCTTCCTGGACCTTATTCCTGGGTGTAATTGTTCCTTTGCCTCTGAAGAGGTGAAAAGATTTCAGAGACAATGGAGTGCAAACAAGGACCTGGGAGCAGAAATTTGGAAATGGGAGATGGGGACATTTACACAGAAGTCCTTAGTCTAAGGGTCAGTATGGCAGTTCATAGCATAGCCCTGGTATAGTAGCAGCAGAAGCAGGATGACAAGGGTTCAAGTACCATCTATTACAAATATGTAACCTAAACTTCTTACTGTTTCTTTAAACTTTTTAAGAGTATAACTTATAGAGCAGGAGCTGGCTCATCTGTCTTGATGAATGAGGTTATCCAGACCAAAAGGGAAAGAAGTTCCACTCTTCTTTGAGTGTTTTTAAAAATTGTCCTCTCTATTCAAAAAGGAGGAGATATGTAGTCTAATTCCCTTTTTTTGAGTTGGTACCTTTTCTGAATTTGAAGGGACCTCTATTTCCCTTGGAAGTTTGGCATGAAACCCTCTAGTTAACCTTAAGACTATAGGGACATTCTGGGATAATTGAAGCCAAATGAAAATCCTTCATCCTTAGAAAGAGGATGACCATTCTATGCAAAATGACACAATTTTAAATGTCAAACTTATGTGGAAGACTTTGGTTGAAAAATAATGCTCTTAGGGGGCAGCTAGGTAGTGCACTGGATAGAGCACCTGCCCTGGAGTCAGGAGTACCTGAGTTCAAATGTGACCTCAGACACTTAATAATTCCATAGCTGTGTGACCTTGGGCAAGCCACTTAACCCCATTGCCTTGCAAAAACCTTAAAAAAAAGAACGAAAAAGAAAAAAGAAAAATAATGCTCTTAGACACTATCTAGCTCAACATCTTCATTTACACATGAGGAAATTATGATTCAGAGAGGTTGTGACTTGCCCAAAGTCACACAGTTTCTAAGTTTCAGAACCTGGATTTGAATCTAGGTTTTCTGACAAATCTCTGTTGGGTGCACTTGTCGCTCTGCCAAATTAGAACATTTGTAGTTAGCAAAGGGATGGGAAGTTCTGTTAATATTTAACAGTTAGTAGTTCATGATAGGAAAGACAGAGATAAATGAAGAAAGTATAAAAAATAGAGAAAAAGGCAAAAGAAAACAGAAAGAAACAAGGAATGAGAAAGGGGAAGAAAGGAGGAAAGAGAAAGATAAAATTTTGAAAGATTTATGACTTTTCCTTCTTCTAAATGTTCCAACTAGTGATGGAAAGACTGAATTAATGGATACTGGTAGTTTTCTTTAAAAATATGAATTGGCGCTTGTACAAAAATATTCATAGCAGCCCTGTTTGTGGTGGCAAAGAATTGGAAATTGAGTGAATGTCCATCAACTGGGGAATGGCTTAATAAACTGTGGTATATGTATGTCATGGAACACCATTGTTCTATTAGAAACCAGGAGGGAAGGGAATTCAGGGAAGCCTGGAGGGATTTGCATGAACTGATGCTGAGCAAGATGTGAAGAACCAGAAGAACATTGAACACCATAACAACAACATAGGGTTGATGATCAATCTTAATGGATTTTCTTGTTCTATCAGTATAACAATCAGGTACAATTTTGGGGTATCTGAGATGGAAAATGCCATCTGTATCCAGAAAAAGAATTGTGGAGTTTGAACAAAGAACAAAAACTATTACCTTCAATTTAAAAAAAATAAAGTTATCTTATTATGTAATTTTGCTATCTCTTATACTTTATTTTTTTCCTTTAAGGATATAATTTCTTTCTCATCACATTCAACTTAGATCAATGTATAGTATGAAAACAATGTAAAGACTAAAAGACTGCTTTCTGTGGGGGGGGGAGGTGGGGGAAGGAAGGGAGATTAGGGGAAAAATTCTAAAAGTCAAAATAAATAAAGACAAAAATACGAATTGGATTGAAATTTCACACAAATATAATAACATGATTAGGTTTTAGATAGAGTTAATCATCATTCGCATCTCTAACTAGCAGGTTATTCTGTTGCTCAGAGATTTACTTCCTCTAGCTTAAAGTTTTTAGGGGTGGCAGTGGATTGGGCAAACGATAGGATTTGCCCCCTTTTCCAGGCAGAGTTTTTCCTTTGATTTGGGCACAACAGTTTCCTTTCTGAGTTTCCATCTGTTCTTCTGAGAGTTCCAGATTAGAACCAGGTTTTTCTCTATCAAGGGTTTTTAGATTCAGGAATAGTCAGAGAAGATAGTCGCTACTAAATATTATTGTTATCTTCTATTTTTACATTACCCAAATTTCCCTCTATATTTCTTCCCCTTCCCTGTCTCAGAGAGTTATTCCATATAACAAAGAAAATTATACTTGAAAAAGAGAAAAGGAAATCAGCAAAACTAATAGATACATTTAAAAATTGGATATTTAATTTCATTCAATGCTAACTTGTTCATGCTTAGTTTATTTCCA
The DNA here is from genome assembly GCF_037893015.1 of Macrotis lagotis. Classification (NCBI taxonomy): domain Eukaryota; kingdom Metazoa; phylum Chordata; class Mammalia; order Peramelemorphia; family Peramelidae; genus Macrotis; species Macrotis lagotis. The sequence continues at coordinate 163,590,636 of NC_133662.1, read as the reverse complement.
GCCCAGAGTCTGGGCTTTGACTGCTTTGGTTTGATGGAATTTCTGCCAAAACACAGAGTCAGTTCAAAACCCAGAGTCTTATGCTTGGTAGGTGTTAGTCGAATTACATTTGCAAATAAGAGAATTAAGGTTTTCATATGTGTTTATAAGCTGACCTTTGAAATGTGGTAACCTCCTCCCTATAAACAATAATATTAAAAAATTCTTTTAATTCCACATTTATCTTAGATGATTTTAATATCAGACTTCTTTTCAGAAGGACCTTGGATCTGGTTTGTAGGTTTATATATAGAAGTTCATCTCCTTGTCTTTGTATCTCTAATAACAAGTTTAGGGCATGTTACATAGTAGGAGCTCAGTAAATATTTGTTGTTGGATTGAATCTATAACTTTTAGCTTGATAAAATTAGTTCTTCACAACATACAATAAACTAGTCAATGAATTGATCACAAGCTCAATAGATCATAGATTTACAGGCTGGATGAGGTCTTAGAGACCATCTAGTTCATCACCTTCATTTTACAGATGAGAAAGCTGAGTCCCAAGTAATTCATTGTCAAAGCCATAGTAAATGGGAAAATTGGGATTCATATTAATGATATGGAATCATAAACCTCTTTCTGGAAGAGATCACAGAAGTCATCTAGTCTATTCTCCTCATTTTGTTTATCAGGAAATTGAGAACCAGAGAGCTTAAGTGACTTATTCAAGGTCAATAAAGAAGTTAACCCCACTTTACAGGTGATTGTACAGAGGTATTGAAGTTCAGAGAGTTATGTGTAATTTGTATGAGGTCATGTAACTAATAAATGGTAAACTCATAATTTAAATATACTTAACCTTTTGGCAGAAAGTTCTTTGCACTTATGCTGCCTCATGTTTCCTCTTTGTATGACAAGGTAATTCCCTCTCATCCTGTGAGAATATTTTAGGTTGACTGTAATTATTTCAAATAACATTCTTAAAAATAAACACTATCATTCACATGAATTTTGTTTTAATTATCTGTAAAGTCTTCAGTGGGGCAGCTAGGTTCTGGGCCTAGAGTCAGGAAAACCTGACCTCAGCCACTTAGTAGCAGTGGTACCCTAGGGCAAGTCATTTAACCTTGTTTGCCTCAGTTTCCTCATCTGTAAAATGAGCTAGTGAAGGAAATGGCAAAATAGTCCAGTATCTTTGCCAAGAAAACCCGAAATGAGATAGTGAAGAGTTGGACATAATTGAAATGACTGAACCACAAAAGACTTTTGGTAGGGATGGGAAGTGAGAAATGGAGGCATCATAAATTTCAGAAGTGAGGGAATCACTAGTCTAATGTAGCCCTGATATTTTTTCCTAAATGATCTAAGATTTCAATGAAACAGAATTTCCCACTATGTTCTTATGGTGCTTTTCATCTGAGTTCTAAAACAATTAAATATAATTTTCCTCATTTGTTTTTACAGATGGGGAATGTGAGGTAGAAAAAGGTTAAATGACTTAACTATGGCCACACAATGAGCCCACAGTCCTGCTGGGAATTGATCCCTCTGATTCCTGAGTGATAGCTGTATCTTTTCTCTTATATAGGAGAATACTTGGTTACCTAAATCATGGCAGTGACAATGATTTCTCTTTACCAATCAATTCACACATTTATCTATATTTGACAGGAGGGGAAATCAACCCTATCCCATTCCTTTAAAGTGTTCTATCTTGACTTTGGAACCATTCCACTTATTTTTACTTTTAAAAAAAATCCATTCAAGTTGTAACTAGCTCAGCATTGGCCCATTATCTCCATGGCTCGGTAGTCAATGGAATCCAACAATTTCTGTGGCCTTCCACGAGAAGGCATTGCGTAAGACTGCATAAAATTGTAATTTTGCCTGGTTTTCTTGTAACTGACATAGAAACCACAGTACAAAAGTAATGGGAACCAAGGACTTGGCCTAGTCAGACCTGTTGAAGCCATAGAACTGAGGTCTGGAAACCAGGGACTCTGCCTGGGATGGAAATCACAGACTCAAAAGGACTTAGTAACAGAGAGCCTCAGCAACCCCTCTTTCCAGCACTGATTTATAGACTGTTCAACCAAAATATCTGGCTTCACAATTGTTTCTTTGGCCTTGTTTCAGTAGAAGAGCAAGTCGAAAGCCAAATCAATCCTGGGACATTTGCTCAGCAGTCAAATAGTCTTTTTTCAGAAGGCTTGGAAATCATTCATTTTTGTCGTGTTATGCAACCTTCTTTAGTGAACAAGACTGAAATGTCTACCAGAAGGGAGAAAACCAACAGGATTGGCAGGAATGAACCATCACCAGCCTGAACTTGACCTAAATAAGGAAGCCAGTTACAAAGTGAATTTATCCTAGTCCCAGAAGTTCAGAGTTGGAGGGGAAATATGGTGGCTAGTGAGGCCAATCTGTACCTGAAAAAGGAGTGCCTTCTACAACACGTGGGATAAGTGGTCATCTCATCTAGCCCTTGTTGGAAGACTTCTAAGGAAAGGAACTCTCTAGATTCCAGGGCAGTCAATTACATTTCTGGATAGCTCAAATGTGGATAATGTCATTGTCTTCAAGATTCCAATGGGAGTAATTCACTTTCATCCTACACGTCTGGAGCTGCTATCATTTAAACATTAATGGTGATGTTTAAAGGAATAAGTAAATAGGAACTCATTCTTATTGTTCTAAAATTTCTCTGTGAGTTCACCCCACTCCACCATTTTGTCCTAAGAAGGAAAGCAGCAGTTTCACTAAAATACCCAATACTACTTATATCCAAAATCCTTTGCATGGGACTATTGCTCTACTTTTGCATGGATTGCCCTTCCTGCTTGGTCATATCTGCCTCTGAGAATCCCTTGCTTCCTTCAAGGTAACCACTTTCTAATTCCCTGGCTCCCAGTGGCCTTGTACTTTATCTAACTTGTATTTACCCGTGTATATGTGGTGTCCCAAAAGTGTTAGTGCATATTTTAACTAATTCTGATTTTTGGGTCACCCTGTATTCTGAATATGGTTATTTCTGAACATGTTGTTCCTCTGATAGAATGTAAGCTCTCTGAGGAATAATCAGTACCTTGAACATAGTGACCATTTAATGTTTTTGACTGTCTAAATATGGAACATTTCAGATGTTCATCAAAAGAAGGGCAGTCAGTGATAAAAGTGATATAATAGAAAATGTTTAGTGACATGAAATCCATACTTTATTAGAGCAAAGATGTGAATTAGGTAAAGTTCAACTGCACGACCATCCATGTGAGATAAAGAACTGAATTTGGAATTTGAAAGTTTAGGTTGGAATTTTGGTACTGCTACTTAATAACTGCTATGCTGGGCACATCATTTAGCCTTGTTAGTCTTAGATCCCATATCTGTAAAATATGGAAGGAGATGGAGTTGGGAACAAAGGATCTCAAGGATCTCTTCTGACTCTACATCTGAGATCCTATCATTCCCTAAGATATGATATGGCTGAGGAATGTCTAAGGAGAAAATAACTGAAACATTCATGAATAGATCCAGTTCTGTGTTCTTTTTATTTCTGCCATTTTTGTTTAGTTGTGTCCAACTTTTTGTGACTCAATTTGGGATTTTCTTGGCAAAGATACTGGAGTGTTTTGCCATTTCCTTATCCAGCTCATTTTATTGATGAGTAAACTGAGGCAAGCAGTGTTAAGTGACTTGCCCAGGATCACACAACTGGTAATTGATTTGGACTCAGGAATATGAATCTTCCTGATTTCAGTCCCAGAATTCTATTCATTGCATATTTATTATCTTTATCTTAATTACTAGAGTAATAATGATGATCTTGTATGCATGGCAAAGGCAAATAGATCTACTGAGGCATAGAGATGTTAAGTTAGGTCCCTTCATCTTCAGACTCTTCTCTCTAGGAAATGCTCTTCTTCAGGATGAAATAGGCCATGTTCAAATCAACTTTCATTCTGTACCAGTTGAGGAAATATTTCCCATTTTTTTCTTCTAATCCTCAAAAATAGGAAATCCAGGGTAGGAGATCCTGTGAGATCTAATTCAATTCATCTCATCAACATGTGTAATTAAAGTTCACCATGCACACATTTCTTATTTCAAATGAACTTAATGTACCCAAGCATAGTGGTTAGCATGCTGACCTCAGAACCAGGAAGAACTGAATTCAAATTCTGCCTCTAACAGATAGTAGTTGACTATATGATCCCAAATAAGTGACTTCTCCTCTCTGGACATTTCTCTGAGATGATAAATTACAGAAAATATGCCATCCTGAATTGGTAGAGGGAGTTTCCTATTCCTATGAAATTACAAGTAGTCTCTATGATCATATCTATACTGCCAGTATATCTTAACTTTTTTTTAGCACAGTCATTTATTTAATTTAAATTCACATAATTCATTTAAAGAATAGTAACTCCAGTGGAGACTTTATTTACATATGAATGTTTTTAAAAAAGGGCTGTTTGTTCAAACAACAAGGAGAAACATCTGTATTCTTTAGAACTAGGGGGAATTGACTAACAAGAATTCATGTTGTACCTCCTGTATGCCAGACCCTGGGGAAACAAAAATAAAAGCACAACTTTTTACTCATCCATCTAGTCTTTGAACCAGCAGCACTGGTTTACTTACTGTTCCTCACATTCATCATTCCTTCCTCTGACTGTATGTCTTTTCATCATATGCATTCCTTTCTTTACTTCCCTTCTTGGTTTTCCTGGCTTTCTTTAAGACTTGTGGAAAAACTAGATGGTGCGGTAGGTAAAGTGTCAGGAAGACTTGAGTTCAAATTCAACTTTAGACACTTAGTAGCTGTGTGACCATGGGGAAGCCACTTTACCCTGTTTGCCTCAGTTTCCTCAGTTGTCAAGGGAACTGGAGAAGGAAGTGAAAACCACTACAGTATCTTTGCCAAGAAAACCCCAAATGGGGTCACAAGAAGTCAGATACTACTGAACAACAACAGCATCACCTTTCACCAGAGACCTCCCCTAAGGAGAATTACTTTCTATTTAAATTTTATATATTTCTACGTATACTTTTTTGTGTGTTGTCTTCCTCATTGGAATGTAATTCCCTGAGGGCAGGGACAATAAGATTACCTTTCTTTCTATCCCTAGGGTTTAGTAGCATAGCTATAAGAACAAAGTAATAAATGATTATTGACTTACTGCCATGTCATTACCTTTGAGGGATTTATATTTTATTCAGGGAGTACCTAAATGACCTTCTTGTTGGTTCTCACACATAACACTCCATTACCAGTCTTTGCAAAGGCTGTCCCCCACGATTAGAGTGTTCTCTCTCCTCATCTTTATTTGAGCAGATCTTTGAAGGAAACTGGGATTCCAAAAGAAAAAGATGAGGAGAGAGAGAGCATTCTAATCATGAGGGACAGCCTTTGCAAAGACTGGTGATGGAGTGTTAAGTGGGAGAACCAACAAGAAGGTCATTTAGGCTACACTGAAGAGTATGTGAAGGGAAAATACCATCTACTTTTAGAAAATGATGATGGAGTCAGATTATAAAGGACTCAAAACTAAACAGAGGAGTTTGGTTTTTGACTCTAGGGAGCCACTGAAGTTGAGCAAGGTGACATGATCAGAACTGCACAGAGAGATTCTATCAAACCTGGTGACTGATTAGGAATAGGCAAGTAATAGAAACTTGGTTTTAAGCCTAGGTATCTAGAAGAACAGCGATAGCCTGAGCAGAAATAGGTCAGTGAAGAAAGGGGTGGAACTTGGTGAGAAAAATAAGGAGAAATGCAACATTTTAAAATGTTTCATTTGTTGGGATGGTAAGATATCCAAGTGGAAATAGCTATGAGTTAAAGCTCTGGAAAGAGATCAGGGATGGAGAGAGAGATTTTTATGATGCTCCACCTAGATAATAGATGAAGCTGTGGTGTGGAGAAAATAGGTCTTCACTTATTGGCAGTAAGCTAAGAACTGTGGAATGTTCATATTCAGGGAGAAGGAGTAGAAATCAACTTCACAAAAAAGATGGTGGTTAAGTCCAGCAACAACAGCTTCTCTGAAAAAAAGATGGAAGAATTTTAATGAACAACAAATCAGCAGTGTGTTGTCAATGCCAAAAAGTTATTATTGCCTTGTATTATTAATAATAATAATAGTTAACATTTATATAGTGCTTACAATGTGCTAGTCACTTGACCCTTGCAACAACCCTGGGAGAAAAGTGTTATTATCATTCTCAATTTATAGATGAGGAAACTGAGATAAAGAAAGGTTAAGTGAATTAACCAGAGTCACACAGCAGTTATTTGAGACTGGATTAGAATTCGGGTCTTTCTACCTCTAGGCTCAGGACTCCATCCACTGTACCACCTAGTTTGTTAACTTCTATCAAGGATCAATACAGATGCCACCTCCTATAGGAAGCTTTCCTGATGTCCTGGTTGTTCTTTCCCTTCCTATGTTATGTTACTTCTACTTATCAGTTTACCTTTTTGATTCTCAAGTAGAATGTAAATTGTTTGAAGGTGATGTGAGTTTAAAATGAATAGAGCACCAGCCTTGGAATTAGGAGGACCTGAGTTCAAATGCAGCCTCAGACACTTAATAATTACCTAGCTGTGTGGCCTTAGGCAAGCCACTTAACCCCATTGCCTTGCAAAAATTAAGAAAAAAGTGAATACCTTTGCTTCTCTTGTTCATATTTTAGATAACCTGTTTTGGAACTACTTTTGGAGTTTTTGACATATTTTTTTGAATCTCCCATATTGGGGTGGAGGCGGGGTTGCCCCCCCCCAATCTTGGTCTTCTGAGGTTGTAATTGTTTTTAAATAACCAAAAGTCCTATAGAAACCAGACTGCTGAACAGAAGAGGTCTAATTCAATTCAACCCAACAGGCATTTATTGAGTGTTTATATGGGCTTGGTGCTATGGAGGGAAAGACAAAAAAATGAAAATGTTTTCTACCCTAGAGTAGAAAGTAATAATGAGAAAGTAATGAAGAATTAATAAGAAAGTAATGAGTCACCTTAGGAGCCCAATGAGAAATGCAACTTCTGAGGAAGGTGAGGCCCAAAGAGGCCTTTCTTTGTTTTTGCATATCCATTGGGGAGATCAGGGTCTAATTTTCTAATAATAATGGCATATCTCTAGATAATATCTTTAGATATTAAATGACATATCTCTAGATAATAAAATATCTCTAAGGGTGTAGAGGACTCCGAGACCTTTTACTATGGCCATCTCATTCCATAAATGAGGAAACTGAGGTAGGGAAAGTAACTTGTTGAAGTCCTACAGTTAATATGTTCAGAGGCAGGATTTTAACTCAGATCCCCTCACTCTAAAAGAGCTCTGGTCTTTTCATTTTGTTATTCCCAGATGTTCCATTAGGGTGATTTAAAAAGAATTTTCTTCATTATGTCTTATCTCATCGAAGCAGTCTTTTTGGCTGACTTGGTACTTTTTTCCTGAGTTCTTTAACCATTTTGATGGGAATATAATCCTCTAGCCTCCAGAGAATCGAGAGGATGAAACAGGTTTGTCTATTACTCATGTTAATCCTGCCAACTAGGAGTAATTCTCTTATCTCTCTCTAAGTCTGTCTGTCTGTCTGTCTTTGTCTCTCCCTTCCCCAGTGTATATCTTACATATCTTGCTTGACCTCTTTATTTGCATTTAACCACATTTTGCCTTATATCACAGACATACATGTGTTTATTATATTTATATATTATATCTTCACAATTCTTTTTTGGAATTATAATCACAAAGAATTATGATTTATTTCTTCTTCATATCCCCAGCACCTAGCACTGAATCTCTCTTTTTTCCCCTTTCCCTCCCTTCCCTTTTCTCTTTTCTCCTCTCATCCGCCCCCTCCTCTCCTCTCTTCTTTTCCTCTCTTCCCTTCTGTCTCTCCTCTCTCTTTCTTTTCTCTTCTGACTCTGTCTCTCTCCTGGAACTAAACTTAACAAGCTTCTGTGAGACATATTAACTTCCTGCCTACTGTGGTGAGAAAAGCTCAGGGCTGTGGAAAAATGCTGATATATTTAAAATAAGAAGAAAGACTCCAAATGACCACATAAATAAACCTCAGGGAATTTTAACCAAGTAACTGCTGCCAGCTAATTCTTCAGCCAATCAAAATGCTAAATGCTTGATACTGGAAAGGGGCCGCATTTCTGTTCTGTGCCATGCTTGTCAACACTCCAATTGGTCTAATAATAAACATATCCATTCATAAAAAGAATAGGATGTAAGTGACCACCTTCCCCAAATCCCATTGACCTCTCCCAACAGGAGGCACTGAGCGTGTCCAGGTCAGTGAGAGACACAGGAATGCACAGCTGTCTCCTGACATTCCTGGTCGCCAAGCCAGAAGCTTTTATAGACCACAATAAGGAGTGAGAAAACAAACAGATGTTGTCGCATGGGACATGGCCATGAAAGCAGCTGGCTTCTGCATGGAACCCCCTTCCACATGACTTTAGTGAGGTTGACATTGCTGAGATCCCACATCAAAATAAAGAGCAAACCCTGCTTCCATCTAGTTGTTTCAACTGCCTTGGGCATCTGGAATTTTCTTCTTTCTCCACCCCATTATGCCCCCCACCCTGCAGTGTTTATATTATCTAGTACAGTTGGGGTGACTGAGGAATAAAAGGGACCCCACATCCACTTGAATGTTTTAATGAATTTGAAATGACATTCTTTAGTTTTTTGTTTAGTAAGGAATAGAGATAACCTAAGCCCTTCACTGACTAGATCAATAAAAGTTTATTTGGGTAGGGCAATAAAAGAAGGGGAGGAATGATACAAAATAGCACAAGAAGACTTCTGTAAATTCATGCACTCCAGATAATACCTTCTATATATAGGTGATCACTATGTATCTAGGGAACCAGATATCTTAGGTATGATTTTCTGTGATATTTTGGGATTTGGATGTGAGGTTAAGTGGAAGAAATTGAGAAGAAGGAGACTGAGGAGGATCATGTTGAGAGAGAGAGAGAGAGAGAAATATGCTATTGTGGAATAGATTTATATAGATTTAGAGCTAAAAAGGATCTTTGAGGTTCTCTCTTCTAATTCCTTCATTTTCTAGGTGAGGGGGACCAAGTGACTTGTCCCTGATTAACAATATAAAGCAGCACCATTGGACACTATTGGTTTTTTTGGCTGCTCTTTCCTCTCCTCCCTGGGTTTTCATGATATTACTCTCTCTTGCTTCTTCTCTTACTTCTTCAGCTATTGCTTCTTACTATTCTTTGCAGTATTATGATGCATCTTTCCCCCTTATGCATAGGCATACCCTAGGTTTCTGCTGTGATATCTTTTTTCTACTCTGTCTCTTGGTGATCTTATCATAGATTCAATTATTTTTTCAATGATGATTTGCAAATCTACATTTAGCCCTTCTTACTCCTAAGCTTCAATCTCTCTCTCCCTAACTGCCTGCTAGACATTTCCATCTTGATGTCCCATGAGTACTAAACTCAATGTGTCTAAAATAGAGCTGTCTCCCTTATCCCTCCCCATATTACCCCCTCTTTCCAAGTTTCGTATTTCTATTGAGGGGACTGCCATCCTTCCATCTGCCCAGACTCTCAATCTTGGAGTCATCCTCCACTTTTCATCTTTTCTCACACACTATTTCAATTTGGTTGTCACGTCTCGTTGATGCTTCCCTCCACCCTTCTCTCTACTCACACCTCATCACCTCTCCCCTGGAATGCCACATTAGTCTCCTAATTGACTGCCTGCCTCCAGCATTTCCCCTCCCCAATCCATCATCCACATAGCTGCTCAAATCATCTTCCCAAAGCACAGCTCAAGAAACTCTGACTTGCTTAATAAGCTTCCATGGTTTGATGCTCTCTCTAGAATAAAATACAAACTCTGGGTTGTCATTTAAAGCTCTATATACAATCTGTCCCTGACCTGACTTAACCAAATTATTTCACATCACTTCTCTCACGAACTGTGAGTCACACTAGCTTTTTTTGTGATTCCCCTTGCATGACATTCCCTCTGCCAGCTCTGTACCCTTGCAGAAGTGGTTCCCCATACCTGAAACACCCTCCTTCCCTTCTCACCTCTGCCTCTTGTTCTTCAAGGATTATATTCAAATATCATCTCCTATATTAGTCTTGTTCCCCAGTCATGAGCACAAGCCCTAGCAAATGACTTCTCATTTACTTTGTGGATAGTAATAGTAAATGCTTAACAACTGATTCAAAAAAAAAAAACCCAAACCCAAACCAAAAAACAAAAAAATAAAACCAAAATGCAAAATATACTTCTAAACCTAATCTGCTTTAGTTACATTTTCTTCATCCCTATTTTAAGTTGGGAAAATTAGCAAAATAAGTCAAACCCTAGTTTTTAGCTTTCTTAGCCATAAGTACTCACGCTAAAAATGTTGCAATTGTCTATTCTAATGTCATACAAACTGGTGACTTCAGCACACCCTGAATATGCATTTCCTTCCAGGAGTGTTTAAGCTCCTTAAGAGCAGAGATTATTTTCATTTTTTGTTTTTGTGGCTTTGGTACCTGACCCAATGTCTGCCCAGGAGACACTTAATAAATTACTTTTCTGTAAATGCACACTCCAAGTGTTGTCTACTTCCTAATTAGAAGACAGAGATTCTGAATTCTAGTCTGGGATTCTCCACTTACCAGGTTAGGTGACCTCAGGCAAGTTAACTTCTGGAGTTATACTTTCCTTTCTTGTCAAACACAAATAATACCTATGCTGCCTGCTTCCCATGAGTTATTATAGGGATCAAAAGAGATCACGGATATGATAGGTCTTCGTAAATTGAAAAGTCCTCCATAAATAATAAGCTATTATCTTCCTAGCTTCAGAGAATACCCTCTTCCCAGGATGTGAGGAGAACTGAGTTCAATAATTATAATAACAATAATGTAAAAATGCGAATAAACATGGGAGGGGGTGAACCATGTCTATGTTTCCTTTTAAAGGGAAGAGATGGAATCTGTAGTTTGAACTCTAGTGGGATTCTTGGAACAAGATTAGATAAAAGACTAGAAAACTAAGATGGTAAGTGGTGGAGCTGGAAGGATCTATAGAGATAATATAGTCAATTCCTTTCATTTTTATAGATGAGAACCCAAGTTCAGAGAGGTTAATTCTTTTGCCTAAGGTCATCTAGGCCACTAAGTGGTGAAAGTATGATTAGAATTGTTATTTTGACTTCTAATCTAATTATGAATTAATAATAATACCTAGCATTTACTATTACTTCGAGGTCTGCAAAACAGACTTTGTTATCTCAAATTTTATCTCATTCTATCTTCAGCAATCTTGGGAGGTAGGTGCTATTATTTCCATTTTATAGGAAAGGAATATGGCAGAGGCTAAATGACATGCCTAGGGCCATGCAAATAGTAATGTTTGAGGTCATATTTGAATTCAGGTCTTCCTAATTCTAGTTCCAGTCCTTTATTATCAGTAGCACCTGAAACACCTCTGCCTTTTGGAAACTTTAGCTTCCTTCATGGCTCATACTCAAGTCCCATCTATTATTTAAAGCTTTGCCTATGAACACAACCCCTACCAAATTACTTTACATTTACTTTGCATATATTTGACATTTACTTATTTGAGTACATGTTATTTCCTTCCAGTAGAATTTTAGCTCTCTAGAGCTTGTGGTCTTGAGACAAAGACATGGACTGTGGGATGGAGTTAAGATTTGAACCCGTGTCTTTGGGCTTCAGATAAGGTGGTTCCTCCAACAATATTGTGCTGCTGATGTTTGTTGGCTTGTATATATGATATAAGATCTCTTCAGAGACCCATGTTTAGTTGTTCTTCCAATGGTAAACCATGGTGTGACAGTGATTCTGAATTCTTGATGTTAGATCATCAGAGTTTAATATCAGGCAGCTATCTGCATTTAATTGTGCAATCTGTAATTAATGAATATTTATTAATGAATAATCTTTCTACTCTGTTCTAGACAGTGAAGATACACAGAGAAAAATGAATCAGTTTCTACCCCCAAAGAATATCCATTCTATCGGGGAAACAATATGTCCACAAAAATTATATTATTATATAAATAAATTTAATTTAATTTAAATAAATTAAAATAAATACAAGGTCATTTTTTGGGATTGAGAGACCCACTAGAGAAAGGAATTAGTAAGAGTCTCATGCAGATGGTGCTTTAATTGAGCTTTGAAGGAAGCCAGGGATTCAAAGAACTTCATAGATGTCTTGTGATTGAGCTAGTTAAATTCAGAGGCTCATTTTTAGGATGCTGAGGGATTTCCTGGAGCAAAGCAATTCCTGAAGACATTACTAATATAAAGGTAGAGGGATTGTAATCTGTGTCAGTGGAAAGAATAGTCACATTAAAGGAACTCCTGGTTTTTGAAGTAAAGAGATATAATGTCAACAAAAGTAGGGCTAATATTTGATACAGAAAAAGGGGATAATGATATAATTTTATATCCTTTATTTTAATTTTTCTTTTTCTTATTTTTAATTTATGGAATAAGCATTTTATTAACATTGTATAATAAAAATAATTCTGCATAAACTGAAAATCTCTTATGCACAACTTGCTATTCCATTTATATATAAGAAATTTCTTTTTTTTTTTTAATCCTCTCCCACCCTAGAGATGCCTACCATTAGAATAAAATAGGGGTGTGTGTGTGTGTGTGTGTGTGTGTGTGTATCTATATATAGATATAAAAACAGATATATAAAATTATTTTATACATCTATTTATCTGTTCTTTCTCTGGATGCAGATAGAATCTTTCTTTATATGATAAAATTTGGATATTCTCCCTATCAATCCCCTAGGGGTATTTTAACTAGGTTTTGAAAGGATAGCTTGTTAGCCAGCATAATATATCAATAGGAATTAGTTTTAGTGAATGTTTATATGTCATCTAGTTGAGGGCAGAACTCCTAAGGAAATGGAACAAATGTCATGTAAATTTTACTGGTGTAAAACAGGTATCAAACACCCAACCTCTTCTACACTTCAATGTAGCTTGAACCAGTTTAAAATGTACTTGGGAACATATAACAAAATAAATAAAAATACAATAAAATATTGATAATATTAATATTATGTGGTTTTCTAAGTCAGTATGGGCCCAAAGGGATCTTTATATACAATTTTAGTGGCTAACATTTCTATTTCAGTCTTACACCACTGGTGTAAAAGGTAGAATGTGTGATGTATAAAAAAAATTCAAGACATAATTTCTGGGGAGTTAATTATTTTATTCATTACAATTAGTTAATAATTAATAAAATGAATTGTCAATTGGCCATCTTGTAAACCAAAGACTGATCATGGCAAATTCATGTTTATATGTCTTTGGAAGAGTAATGTTCCCAATAGACAGCTATCAACTCTGACTGGTTGGCAATTAATGAGAGGTGGACTGGGGATTGATGGCTTTCTTATTCCCATATCCAGTCATCCTGATCCATATCTGGTCACTGAAACCAGATGATTCTGGAGGAGAAAGTGAAGCTGGTGACTCAGTACAGCATCCCCTTATTCAAATCCAAGTTACATACATGACATCACTTTCCTGATGTCATGGTCGTTTTTGAGAACAAAGGACAAATATCATCATCATCATCATCTTACTCCCAGACCATCCCTAGCACCAGTCAGTCTAGACAAAGGATATAAAGAAATGGAAATTGAGGGGATGCCTGGCATTTGGGGAATGACTGAATAAGTCATAGTATATGAATGTTATGGAATATTATTATTCTATATGAAATCATGAGCAGGAGCAGTTAGGTGGTGCGGCGGATAGAATGTTAGCCCTGGAATCAGGAGGACCTGAGTTCAAATTCGACCTCAGACACTTAATATTTATCTAGCTGTGTGACCTTGGGCAAGTCACTTAACCCCATTGCTTTGCAACAAAACAAACAAAAAAGAAATCATGAGCAACTAGACTTTAGTAAATCCTTCAAATATTTGTATGAACTGATGCTGAGTGAAATAAGAACACTGAGCACATTAATAGCAAGAATGTGAGGTGATCAACTATGATAGAAAGAGCTTCTCTCAGCAGTTCAGTGATCAAATATAATTCTGAGAGTCCTGTTATGGAAAATGCCATCCACATCCATTAAAAAAAGCCATGGAGTCTGAGTGCATAGCAAAGCATACTATATTCATTTTTAAAACTTCATTTATATATTTTCTTTTCTTCTCAATGTTTTTTTTTCTCCTTCTAGTCTTCTTTCACAACATGATTAATATGGAAATATGTTAAACACAAGTTTACATTCCCAGTCTATATCAGATTGTTCACTACCAGGGAGAGGGTGATAGAAAAATGTGGAACTCAAAAACTTGCAATAGAATGAATGTTGAAAACTATCTTTGGAATTGGAATTGGAATTGGAATTGGGAAAAAAAGAACATAATGGGCTTTCTCACTTGAGTGGGGTTTGAACAAGAGTGAGGAGAATGCTAAATCTGTTATCATCATCAGTTCTATTCTTCAGGGAACTGATTTGACCTAGTGGAGAGTGAAGAAATAGGAAGGGAAAAATTCCTGGGTCTCCCTAATAGTAAGTGGCTATCATTATGAGAGAAGTAAGCATTTCTCTCAAATGGAAACTCTTCTTTACTAGGTATTCTTTCATTGATGTCTTTGAATGCTCATTAGTGCCTGGAATATATTTAATATATTCTTCTTAGGTTAGAGTGGAGAGACAGTAAGCATAGAGTTCTGCCTAAGTCTCAGAAGTGCTTAGGGTGACAGCATCACACTGATCACTTTGAATGGGTAGGAAGGAAGGGAGAATTCTGCCTAAGATTGGTCCCAAAAGTTGACAAGTCACATTCAAGTCAAATTTGACTAATTTGGGAAAATGAGACCTTGATTTTTTAAAAAAAAAGCATTCTCTAGTTAAATTCTATCAATAATAATATTATTAATATTTCACATTTTTAGAGCTTTAATGAACACTTATGAAGTTTTTACCCCATAATAACCTGTGAAATCAGTAAATGAAATTCAGGATCAGAGAGTTTAAGGTCCCCTGGTATAGCTGAAATTTGAACCCGTCTTCTGTTTACAAATCCTGTGCTTTTACTAAATCTCTGCCTGGAGTGATTTATGTTTAAAGGTGTAAGAGACTGTAGTTCAATGTCTTCATTTTACAGGTGAGAAAAATGCAACCTGGAGAGACTCAGGGAATTTCCCAAGGATCTACTGGTAATAGGTACCATATTTGGTATTAGAACTCAGGTCTTTTGACTAAAAATCTTGTTCTCTTTTCACTAATCATTTTTTTAGAAACTAAAAGAAAAATTTCAGGTTATGATTGGGTTAACATAGCTTTCAAAACTTCTAATATCATTCCTCCTAGGCAACTCGCTACTAGGGACTAGCCTAAACGCAAAGGGTTATTAGTAGTATACTCTGAAGGAACATTTTTAAAATAAACTTTTTTGTCTGTGAGATTTTACTTAAAAAAGTGGTTTTCCTAAACTGTAGGCCTGACCATGTTGTCACCTCTCCCACACCAGTAGACTTCATTGACTCCCTATTACCTCTAGGATCAAATAAAAGTCTCTATTTGGCATTTAAAGTTCTTCACTGCTACTTTTCTGTCTTTCTAATCTTATTATACATTACTTCCTTATATAGGGCAGTGAGGTGGCTCAATGGATAGAATGCTGGACTTGGATTGAGGAAGACCTGAGTTCACATCATACCTAAGACACTTGCTAGTTGTGTGATCCTGGGCAAATCACTTCATCTCTGAACCAGTGAAGGAAATAGCAACCATTCCAGTATCTTTGCCAAAAAAATTCCAAATGGGGTCACAAAAAGTCAGACATGACTGAAATGATTGGACAACAACAGCTCTACACTCTATGGTTCAGCTATACTGGATTCCTTGCTGCCCTCACAAGAGCACCGTCTCCTTTCTAGATGCCTCTTTCACTAAGTGTTCCCCAAGCTTGAAATGCTCTCTCTCATTACCCCCATCTCTTAGTATCAGGCTTAGATCAAAATGGAATTCATATATATACCTTCAGGAAGAGGCCATTCTTGGCTCTCCCAAATGTTGTATAAAGCTACTTATGTATATGCTATTTTCTCCATAAGAGTACAAACTTCTTGCAGAGAGGGACTATTTTCAATTTTTCTTTCTCTTCAAACCTTTGTATAGTAACAAAGATCTTGTTCAATTGTCAGCTGTTCCTGATCCTATTTAGGATTTTTTTGGGGAGGGGGCAAACATATTGGAATGGTTTGCCATTTCCTTCTCTCACTCATTTGGCAGATGAAGAATCTGGGGGTAAACAGGTTAAATGACTTGCTCAGGGTCACACAGCTAGTAAGTGTCTGAAGGTGGAATTGAATTCAAATCTTCCTGACTCCAGGCCAGGGTACTCTATCCATTTTGTCTTCTTGTTCCTGCAAAAGGCATAGTAGGAGTTTAAAAAAGCCTTGTTGATGTACTGATCGCTAAGAGGCAGTATTGGGGAGTGAACAGAGGGCTAACCTGAGAATGAGGAAAATCTGGTTTCAAGGCTTGCCTTTGCCACTTACTGGTTGTGTAACTCTAGACAAGTCACTTATTCTCTCAGAATACCACGGAACTGTCTAAAATTGTAAGATACAAATAAATTTCCCATATGGACCTCTCCGTGTTATAGTGCATTCTATGTGTTTCTTTAATAAACTGAATGAAAACCATTAAAATTCTCAGTGGATGAGTTTTTACGAAGGAATTCACACACTGATGAAATCCTAGATGTGGAGCGGACACCTTCTTACAGCTCTGCTGATGTCCATGATAATGCTTTCACTATATGATGCTTCCAAAATGTAAAAACAGGACTTGCTTTATGGGACTGGTGATAAAACATATTGCCTTCCTCTCCTTGGAGAGGTGGTGAATCATAGGTAGAGAATAAGTCATGATCATTGTGTCCATTTGTTTTACTTTTCTTTATAAAAGGTATATCTGATTTTTTTTGTCTTTTTTTTTTTTGGTATAGAGGATTCTAGGTTGGGATACTCTCTCTCTCTCAATGCAAGTTGGCAACTTTTCTATTATTTAGAGCCTTAGCAAGTTACCTGGAGAAAGGGGGTGGCACTGAGAGATGAAGTCACTTGGCTAAGGTCCCATGGCCAGCATATGTCAGAAATAAAACTTGAACCCAGTCCTTCCTGATTCTGAGGCCCAGAGTCTCTCAACTACAAATTTCTTATTTAATTGGACTTACTTGTTTCAAAGGAGGGTTTGGTGGGGAGAAAAGTAAAAGTGGGTTAATACTTGGTATTGGAAATTGCAACTATGTAGGAAAAAAAGGCATCAATAAAATATTTAAAAAAGTCTAATTCATGATCTTCCTTCCTATCTTCCTTCCTTCTTGCTCCTTCTTTTCCCCTTCCTTCCCTCCCTCCCTCCCTTCCTCCTTCCCTTCCTCCCTCCCTTCCTTCCACCCTCCCTCCCTTCCTTCCTTCCTCCCTTCCTTCCTTCCCACTTCCCTCCCTTCCTTTCTCCATTCCTTCCTTCCTTTCTCCATTCCTTCCTTCCTTCCTTCCTTCCTTCCTTCCTTCCTTCCTTCCTTCCTTCCTTCCTTCCTTCCTTCCTTCCTTCCTTCCTTCCTTCCTTTCTCCCCTGAGGTCTCTCCATTTATCTTCTGAGATCTGCCCTACCTAGAGTAATCAAAATAAGTTCTACTTTCTATGGAATATTATCTTTCCCTTTTCTTATTTCTATCACTTGCAAAATATACCATGTTTCTGTTCCTTTTTTTCTGCAAGGGTATGGGAATTTTGAAATGCCCCTGAAAACCCCCTTACCAATGAAATTTTACAAAGTTAATGAAACATTTTTCTCCTTAGTGAGATGCCATTGCTTTCCACTGGTTCTCCTTTTCATTCCAGAAGTCTGAAATCTTGAGTCATTATCGAATGAACAATAAAGTATTTTGGTTGAGGATTGGATATTTGATATGTGAAAAGAAAGAGCCTCATTAAATGGGAGAAACACGGGTTCCACTTGTTACAGTGCATTCCATGTGTTTCCTGAGTAAACTTTGCAGAAAAACCCTTTAAGTCCTGGCAAAGTCTGACTCTGACAGCCCAGCACAAAGGGGGCTAAGATAAGGGAAAATTATGAATACTGTATGCCTAAGAAAGAAAGCTGTATCTCTGGAATAGCCTCAGGACTTGGGGGGGGCAGTTTGAATTTTTGACTTTAAATGACCATGGCTCTCAATGAATAAAGCATTTAGCTTGCTGACCTCTGGGTCCCCTCCCCTCCTACACACACATACACACAACACACACACAGAATATCACAAGCTACAATATGCATTTTCTGTCTTGGCTTATTGAAGAATTAGAGGAAATTTAGAAAACTGATATATAAAGGAACAATCCATCAACACTTACTATCACCATTTCCTATGAAAGTGTTGCTGGTGTAAAGCAGTCACAATTCTGACAAGAACAAAAGGACCTAGATACCATTTCAGCAAGTAAACACTTGATCTCCTTGCACAGTAGATGCAGACAGCACAAGTTTAATGTACAAATTCATTTGCAAAACATTTAAGAGGAGAATGGTAGATATTTGTGAACAATGTTAACTTGTAAAACAGCAATTAGTATTGGTAGGAAAATGAATTTATAGAAAGTTTGTTATGAGATGCAATTAGGTTAGCTTATCCTAAGGTCATTTAGCATAGAAACTAGAAAGGGCATAACAAATAGACAAAAGATGGAACACTCTGTCACTATTTCCACTAAAAACTGATATTCTTCATCAGAGACAGAAGAGTCACCACCTTTTGACTATGAGTCATAAATTGTGCTAATGAAAATTAGGATAGGAAAAGGAACTAGACCATATAAAACAGTCTTGTGACTAGATTTACAATGACTCTGGAGTCCCTAGCTATCTCAAGTTTCAATAGCAGGTTTGGGGTAATATAATTAATCAAATCATGCTTAATATTATGCTCAATTCTGTGTGCCATGTATTAGGAAGGATATTGGTAAGCAGAAAAATAATGAGAGAGAATGTTCAGCATAGGGAAAGGCTTCAAACTCATGCCATATAGAGATTGATGGAAGGAACTGGAGATATTTAACCTAGAGAAGACTAATGGGAATCTGATAACTATCTTAAAGAACCTGTCACAGCTAGTGTTTCTGGAAAAGATCTCATTTCTAAAATATAGAGTTGATTTATAAGATTACAAGTCATTCCCTAATTGATAAATTGTCAAAGGATATGAACAGGCAGTTTTCAGATGAAGAAATTAAAGCTATATATTCATATGAAAAAATGTTCCAAATCATTACTGATTAGAGAAATGAAAATTAGAACATTTAATGAGGTACCACATTACTCCTGTCAGATTGGCTAAGATAACTAAAAAAGGAAAGTGATCAGTGTTGAAGAGAATGTAGAAAAATTGGGACAGTAATACATTTATTGCTGGAGTAGTGAACTGATCTAGCCATTCTGGAGAGCAGTCTGTAACTATACCCAAAGAGCAGTAAACCTCTTGAACCAGCAATAGCAAAACTAGACCTTATATCTGAAGGAAATAATAAAAAATGAGAAAAGTTTCACATGTTCAAAAAAACTTATAGTATCTCTTTTTGCAATAGTAGCAAAGAATTGGAAATTTGAGGGGATTCTCATCAGTTGGGAAATGTTATAGAGAATTGTTCTGTAAGAAATCATGAGTGGTCAGACTTTAAGAAGCATGCTTAACTACATGAAGTGATACTGAGCAAAGGGAGCAGAATCAAGAAAACATCTTACACATTAATAACAACATTGTGAGTTGATCAACTATAATGGATATGGCTCTGAAAAGAGCTGAAAAGCAGCTCAGAGATCAAAGATAGCCCTGGGAGACCTGTTATGGATAACACCTTTCACATTCAGAGGAAAAAAACAAAGTAGGGAATCTGGATGTATACTATGTTCACTTTTTAAGAATTTTTCATGTTTTTCCTGCTTATCTCTTGTTTTTCTTTCTTTCCCCTTAGTACCAATTCCTTTTACCCCAAATAATTAAATGTTAATATGTTAAACACAAAAATACATATATAACTCTTCCCAGACTGTTCACCACCATGGGGAGTGGGGAGGGAAGGAAGGCTGGTAGGAAAATGTATAAACTTATAACTTTGCAAATGAATTAATGTTGAAAAACTACTGTAGCATGTAATTGGAAAAATAAAATAAAATATCAGTTTAAAAAAAGAATCTGAATTGGTCCCAGAAAGCAGAATTAGAAAAAGTAGATAGAAGTTGTATAGAAACATATGTTATGAAAAAACTAACAATTAGAATTATCCAGGGAATGCAGGTAAATGATTAACAATTGACTTTCTTGGGAAAAAATTGTTCAATACCTGTTAATTTTAATCTGCATTATTAATATTTTCTCCACATTTTCTAGATAATAAAAACAATAAATTGACCCTGATACATATAGACATTTCTCTTTAGGATCTGTTTAAACTACCTGCAGCATACCACTGGAACTAATCAGAAAATAGGATAGGCCACTTGAGAAAGTATGGGTATCTTCCATTAGATAGCTTTAGATAGTGGCCACATGATAATTAGTTGGGCCTTAACAATTCTTTATAATGGATGTTGTCTGAGTTCCTTTCCACTTTTGTAGTACTGGATCATATTAGGGTTCAAGGTGAGTCATATACTTTTTTGGACATTAGTCTGTGAGCTCTTCGAGGGCAGGGATTATCTTTTTTGCCTTTTTTTTAATATCCCTAGCACTTTGCACAGTGCCTGAGACATAGTAGGTGCTTAGGACTTGTTTTTTTGCTTGGTAATGGTCTATGTAGTATGCATATTTGTTACATTTTGTTTTTCTTTTTCCATTAGATCTGGGAGGAAACAGAAAAATAGATTTTTGTTTTGTGAAAACATAAAAAGGGTAGGTATGAATAAATAAAATATGAGAAATAAATTTTTTAAAAAACTAACAAAAAGTCATTGAGATAAAAAAAGTCATGAACTGGTATACAAACTTTTGGTAATGAACTTCTCTGTATTCAATTAACCTGTCTGCAGTAACTACTGTGGTGACGCACGTATAACAAGCCCTTAAAATTGGATTGGATTCGGTAACAGACATTCACCTAGTTACTAGCCTCCCCCTTCCCCTCAGAGCATCTGAAATTTAGCAAGACCTCCCAGGGCCTATAGTCTGTGGGTAAAGCAAACAATCACAAAAAAGCTGGTACACAGTTCTATAACTAGATTTTTGTTTTACAAAAATATTCCCAGTAATGTAACTCATGAGTCTAATTCTTAGCCCAAATTAGAACTCTATAATATATTTAAAAGCAAGACCAAACTCTATAGGAAGGGGCAGGAAAAAAAAGACTGGAAACTGGTATTCACCTAAGAAGAGAGTAGAGGGAAAAGGGTATACTTTTACAATGTGGTAATGCTGTGATACCAGAACTGGTAACTCAATTTCCACTTGAAAGAAAAATCTGCTGATTTCTCACCATACCAAATTTGGAACATGCATGGGGATTGGCCTTTCATATGTTTAACAAATATCTGTGATTTTTAGTTTCCTGAAACTGTCTGACTGAATGACTTTGTCTGTCTGTCTGAATCTCCATATCTCTGTCTCTCTCTTTTCCTCTCCCACTTAGAAACTCAAGAATGAGCTCAAAAGCCATCTTCCCTATCCAATCCTTCCAGCTGCTAGTGCCTTCGCCTCTAAAGTTACTTATCTCCATACTGATGATGATGATGATGATGCTTGTCCTTCATTCTCAAAGAAGACCATAACCGGGGAGGTGATGCCAGGGTAAACACATACATTGGATCTGAGTGTTGTGCTGTCACCAACCTCACCTTCTCCTCCAGAGCCATCTGAGTCTTGTGGCCAGATATGAATCAAGAAAACTAGAGATGGTCTTAGATATGAGGCAATCAAGGTTAAGTGACTTGCCCAAGGTCACACAGCTAGTGTGTATCAAGTGTTTGAGGTCACATTCAAACTCACATCCCTCTGACTCCAAGGCCAGTGCTCTATAGGCCACTGGCCTTGGAGTCAAGAGACTGGGAGTTTGAATATAGGCACATGCTACTTACTAACTGTGTGACCTTGGGCAAGTCACTTAACCCTGACAGTCTCTCATCCAGGACCAACTCGAGTCAACCTGATTTATATCTGGCCATTGGATCTAGGATGGCCCTGGAGGGGAAAGTGAGGCTGGTGACTTAGCACAGCCCCCCTCCCCCAAATCCAATTCATTTACCTGTCATGGCATCACCTCCCTGATGTCATGGTCTTCTTTTAAAATGAAGGACAAACATTACCTTTTATCTACTTTGTATATATTTTGTATACTTCCATATATGTACTTCTCATATCCATATGCTGAATATTCATTCCTTATTAGAATGTGTGCTACTTGAGGTCAGGATATGTCTTCATATTTTTCTTTCCTTTCAGCATTTTGCAAAGTGACAGGCACTGTGTTATAAGTAAATGCTTATAAAAGTTTGTGGATTAATTGTTTATTTGAACACCTAGTATGTGCTCGACTTTATCAACATGACTACTTGACTTTCCTTTGCCTCTACTTCCCAAGCTAGAACCTATAATACCCTTAAGGGAAAGTTTTGTGATAATCACTCTTTGTGTTGCAGCTCTGGCTGTAGAGTTAATTAGGAAAGAGGGATGGATGTAAACCCTCCGTGAAGAATGCTTCTTACAGAGACTTACAATTTTAGTAGTATAATGGAAGCTTAGGTACACAATACATTTAAGCAACCTAACCTTAGCTGATTCCTTGCCACTCTTTAGCAAAATTTTTTATATTATTATCAACAATTTATTATCAACTCTTGCCTAAATATTTTCATTTATAAAAAAGTATCTTTTGATTTCTTTTCAGTCATTTCCCTTTAAAATTCTCTCTCCACTGACATTTAAGCTTTCCTTTGTTACAAAATCCAACTTAGCAAACAAAAAAATCCCCAAACATTTGATCAAGTCAAGAACACAGTCAATTCCATTTCTCTCTTCAGAGAGGGAGAGAGGTTTTATTTTCAGTACCTCAGGACCTCTTTTTTTTTTATAATTTATCAGATTTCAGTTAGCTAACAAAAGTTAGCATTTGTATTATTGTAATCATTGTGCAATTTCTTCTCTTGGTTTTGCTTTCTTTACTCTTCATCACTTGTACTAAGTTTTCTCCTGTTGTTTTCTTCTGAATTACTCATATGTGCTGTCTTTCTTACATCACAGGAATATATCATATCCAGATACCATAATTGATTTTGCCATTTTCTAATTGATAGGTACCCATTTTCTAAGTTTTTGTTACCAAAAGGAATGATTTTATGATTTTTTAATGCATAGAATAAATCAATTAATTTCTTTAGAATCTGCTTATAATAGCAAGTATTGCTATAGAATTTTAAAATTGTGAAACTCTTTAAAAGTATTGTCTCATTGTATTCTCACAACAATTCTGGAAGATAGTACCATTATTATAATCCCATTTAACAGATGAGGAAATAGACTGAAAGGAATTAAGTGTAACTAGACCCCAAGGCCAATTTTCTGCCACCTAGTTGTCTCTTTAATAAAAAACAAAATAAAACAAAACACAAACTATTAATGAGATTATTGGAATGATGATTTTTATAGGTTTATCTTACAATGTTATTCTATTGAAACTGTTAACCATCTCAATTTTTTTCTTCACATATTTCCTGGAGTTTTTCCAAGTGTAAATACTGATAATTTTGGCTCTTCTTTGATAATGTTTATGCTTTTCACTTCTTGAGCTAACATTATTGATGTAATTATTTCTAGATTAATGTGAAATCATAATAGAAAGAGGGAACATTCTTGCTTTATCATTATACTAACTGGGAAAGCTTCAAGTGTTTCACCATTGTGACTAACATTAACTTTTGGCTTTAGATAATTCTTTTGCTCATATTAGAGTTCTTTCAAATTCAAAGCTTTTGGAATCACTGAAAAAATATAAATGGATGCTTCATTTTGACACCCTCTATTTTTTGGTATAATGATTAGTCTTTATTGTTTTAAAATTTTCCTTTCCTCTTTTTTAAAATTAGCAAACAATTTAACTCTCTTTGTTAGTCTTTTAAAATAGTTTTTTCTCATAGTTTAGCCTCTTAAACATTTCAAAATCTAGTTCTCAAATTTTTATTTTTGCTTCTTTTGTACTTTTTAGGTGGTTTAGGATTATTTACTTTCTTCTTTTATTAATTAGATGCTCAATTAATTTATCTTTTTCTATTTTGTTAATATATGTTTTCAGGAACATTACTTTTCAATTTCATACTTCTCTACACTCTCAAATCTTACTAAGTTATCTTGTTGTAATTATATTCTTTTATAATTTGCATAATTGTTTTAATAATTTATTCTTTGTCTCACTTAGGATTCATGATAGTATTCCTGAGTCTCCATTGAGGCATTTATTTTTTGTTTGTTTAGCCTGCATTAATTATAAAAATTAGTGGATTATATTATTGTTTGTAAATTATATATTTGATATTACTCCCTTGTTACATGTATTCATGATTTCTTTGTATCCTAGCAAATATTCCATATGATCCTGAAAAATGTATGTCTTCTTTAATATCCTTATTCAGAAATATATATTTAAATTTTATTATTTCCAACAATTTATTCAACTTTATATTTATCTCTGTTTTATTTATCTGTCTCTGGAAGAGAAGTATACAAACATAGATTAATTATTGCATTGCTATTTATGTTTTAAAATTTTTTCTTAGTTTTTCTTTAAGGATTTTTCTATTTGGAAAAATATGTTTCAACAAAATAGCAGGTCATGCCAATTAAATTTATTCATCTTTTTTATAATGGTTACTAGAGGAATGCCATATAGTTTACCTAGATTTTAGCAAGTCATTTGATAGTATCATACTATTCTTGTGAAAAAGATTGACATTGATATTATAATAAGATAGATTTACACTTGGTTTAATAATGGGACTCACAGTAGTCATTGTTTGATAGTAACCTGAAAGAAAGGTGAGTTTCTCCAGGACTCTTTGTTCTGTGCTGTTTAGTTTATTTTTATAAATAATTTGAATAAATGCATAAACTACATCATCATCAAAATTGCTAATGTCAAGAAAGCCATAAAAGAAGGTTAATATACTGAATGGCAAAGTCTAAATCTATTATGAACTTGATGAGTCAAACAAAATACTGCATTGGGTTTTCATAGATACAATTTAGTAAGGATAAATATTGTCTTACATAGATTTAAATTTACTTCACAAGTACATGATGAGAGAAAGCATATTATATTGCAGTTTGCTTGAAAAAAAATTGAGGGTGGATGGTCAAGATCATTTAAGTCAACAGTATGATACAGCATCACAAAAGCTCATGGAATCTTGACAGATAATGAGAGGCATAGCCTCCAGGAATAAGGAAGTGATGAGTTGACCTGGTTAGATCACAGCTGAAATACTGTCTTCAATTCTGAGTAACACAGCTTTAGGAAGGATATTGATAAAACCTAGAGAAGGAGGAAACAGAATGATAAAAGACCTCAAATTCATAACATGAAAATTAGTTGAAGGAATTAGGGATATCTAGCTTGGAAAAGAGATGTCTTGGAAAGAGGCATTAAAGTTGTCTTCAAGTGTTTGAGGGATTACCATTTAGAAGAATTAGACTTGTTTTATTTGACCCTAAGTTGTAGAATTAGAAGCAATGAAAGAAACTTGCAAATAGGAAGATGTAGATTTGATGCCAGGAAAAACTCCCCAATGATTAAAACTGTCCAAAAGGAGTATGGGCTGTCTTAGAAAGGTACAGGGGCTTAGAGCTGGGGCTGGGAGGTACCTTAGAGGTAATAGAATCCTTTCCCCCACATTTTATAGATGGAAAAAAACTGGATGTTCAATGAGATTAAATGGCTTGCCCAATGTCCCATAGGCACAACTGAGATTTGAACTCATGTCCATGTCTCTAGAATATATGTTCTTTTCGTGTTCCTTTTTTTTGACCAAACTTCTCAAAAAAAAAGTCTATATTCACAGCCTTAACTTCCTTGTCACTCACCCACATGTAACTCCTTGAATTTTTTTTCTGCTGCCAAAGTCATCTGAAACTGCTCTTTCTAAGTCACTTCCTAGGCAAAAAACCAAATATTCTTTTCTCAGTTCTTCTCCTTTACCTATTTGAAGTATTTGACAGTATTTCTCATTCTTCTTTTTTGCAATTATGTTCTTGCTTATTGTACCTGACATTATGCTATCTTTGTCCTTTTCCTTCTCTGCTTCGACCTTTTCTGTCCCCCTTCTCTGCTTTTTTTTCTTCTATAGGATCCTTAGCCTAGATATTTCTGAAGTTATGTCTTCTATCTTCTTTTGAGATCCTTTGGTGATCTCTTCCAATCCTACAACTTCAGAGATCAGTTCTACAAAGATGACTTCTAATCTTTCTCTTTCTTTCTAACTCTCTTTAAGGTTTGTTTTTTCATATTTTCAACATCTTCTTGGTCATTTTGACCAATTTGTTGATTCCTGAAAGACAACATGTCAAAAGTAGAAGTCATAAACTCTACCCAAACCAATTGTCTTCTTGTTTTGCCTTTTCCTTGGAATCCAGTTGTTTTTTTTTCTTTCAGCAGTCAGGCTAAAAACCTGAAACCATCTTGAATTCATTCTCCCTTACTACATATTGTCAATCACCACCTGGTTAGTTCTCCTTTCAAAGGAGAAGGTCTATAATGCCATCTTTTCCATGAAGCTAATCCAACTCTTCTCATTTGGATGTAATTTCTTCCACCTCTACCCCTCAAGTAATTTGTACCTTTGTTATTTTTACCACACCCGACTGCCTATTATAATGTCTGTACTTCTCTTAATTTCTTAGTAGTTTATTTCTTCCATGAAAACAGGGACCATATTTCATTCCTCTATGGATTCACTTCTTCCACCTCCCAAAGGCTGGCATGCCATGTATTTTGGGGCCAAAAACCAGAGAATTAAAGACTGCAGCTCACATTTGTATTGCATTTTCCAAAATTAAGGCAATTCTAATTATCCAATTTACACAAGAGGACAGCTAAATGGCACAGTTGATAGAGTGCCAGGGCTGGAATCAGGAAGACTAATTTTCCCAAGTTCAAATATGGCCTCAGGCATTTATGAACTGTGTGAACCTAGACAAGTTACTTAATCCTGTTTGCC